>NW_021617406.1:0-9072 GCF_004785775.1 Grammomys surdaster | reverse complement strand
CCTCTGCCTCTGCCTCCCAAGTGCTGGGATTAAAGGTGTTTGAGTGTCACAGGTGCCTGCCTGCTAATTATTATTTTTCAGTGTGTGTGTGTGTGTGTGTGTGTGTATGTGTAGTGCTGGACTTAAAGGGGTGTGCCAGGATACCTGGCTGGTAGCTAAATCTTAAGAAGCCAATGAATAGTAAAACTATGAATCACAGGCCTGTACAAAGAGCTTAAGGCTAAGGCATGTTTCTGCTTCTGTTTCTGTTTTTGTTTGTTTCTGTGTTTACTGAAAATGAAGTTTCTATGAGATTCCTAAACATTTCGGTTTTATAGCCAGGAAGGGGTAAACTCATATGTGCTCAGGTCGTAAGCACGGTTCATTGCTAGTTTAACACTAGTTTTTGAACTTTTGATTGTTATTGTTGTCTATGTGCTTATGTGGATGTTCTATAATGCATCTCAGTGCCCAAGGAATCTCAAAGCAGGTTCTGGGTCCTCGGGAGCTGGGGTGTCTCTCTCCTTCCACTGTGGGACCCAGGGATTTTAATGCTGGAAAACAAAGCTAACAGTAGACACAACCTTTCAGAGATGATTCAAAGGCCGTCTGGTCAAATTCACAGCTTTGTATAAATTAAAGGACTCCATCAATGGGCAAAGTATTGCCCAAGTCTGTCTGTCTCTGGATAGAGAGTGACGTTTAGTAAATGCACTACTGTCTGCTGGTTGAGAATCTTAGTCCAACAACAGAACATAGGAGATTAAAAAAGAAACATGACGTTCACATCTTAAAGATCTCACAATGCTTGGTTTAGTCCCTAGTGCTGTTTGTGAGCAAGCATGTTTGTGTGAGTGTGTGTGTGTGTTCTGTGTGCATGTGTGAGTGTGTGCATGTGTACATGCATGTGTGTATGTGTGAATTTGTTACTTTGTGTATACATGTATGAGCACACATCTGTGTATGTATGTATGTGTGTGTGAATGTGCATGTGTGACTTTGTGGTTGTGTGCACATGCATGTGCATGTATGCACAAGCATTTGTGCGTGCATGTGTGAGTGCACAAGGACACACACACAGTAAAACAAAATACAGTAGCACCAAGAATGTTAGTGTAAACAGAGGAATTGGGGCTTGGGGGGAGAAGTGAAAGGGAAGGTTTGGGCCTGAGTCTTTGCTTTCGTGGGAGGGAGGAGTGCGTTGAGGGGTCTGGATACAGCAGGAGGAATCCCCGCAGAGGGGAGAAGACAGGCCTAGCAAAGGAGCTAGGCTCTGGGGCTAGGCACAAGAACCCTGGGAGACCTCATCCTCAGGACATACCTTCTCAATGACTCTTGTTCCTCTGAGAAAGGAAGGCTGAAGTCAATGCTGGGAAAGAGGAATGACGAGTGGGGCAGCTTGAGTCTGGTCTTTGTGGCTCGTGATGCAGTGTAGGTTTCTGAGCACTGAATGGTTAACTCGGAAAGTTTTTAACTGCAGAAAATAAGGCTGGGATTATTCATTCAGAGGGCAAAGGTGAGTGACTGCTACAGAGATGCAATTCAAAGATATTTGTTAAGTGCCCTGGCAGCAAGAAGCCTAGCATGAAGGAGAGAGTCAGGTGACAGAGAGCATGCCTGTGACGTCAGCCCTGAGTCAGCTGACAGTGCGCATGCCTGTTATCAAAGTGCTCAGCACAGCTACTCTGGCCTAGAGGAAGAGAGCCTGACTCGAAAGGAGCAAAAAGCTGGGCGTGGGGGTGGGGTGGAGAGGCGGCTCAGTGGCCAAGAGCCCTTGCTGCTCCTACAGAGGACCTGAGTCCTGTTCTCAGCACCTAGACAGCATCATACATGTGACACATGCACAGACACACACATAAATACAAATAGGGCCAGTTGTGGTGGGTCAATAGTGCTGGTACACGCCCTGGGCTCAGGAGGTAGAGGCAGGTGGCTATCCGTGAGTTCTGTAGAGTGAATTCCAGGATACCCAGGGATACACTGGCAGACCTTGTGTAAAAACAAATGCAGAAATAAAAGTTTTTAAACACAAAGAAGGAAGACAGCGAGGAAGCAAGTGCAGGGGCTGCAGGAGAGACACCTCCAGAAGTCACATTGTTGGATTCTAAGATCCAGCATCCTGTGCTCCCGCAGAAACACTCAGTGACAGTGGATTACATGCAGAAACATGAGGTCTATTGATAACCAGTGCACTGGGGTTCTCCTGAACACCGGCAAGAGGAGCCCCGAGCTAAAGCTAAGAGCAGTTTTTATACCATTTCCAAAGAGTTCACAAGGGCAGTTATACAATCGCTTCTTAAACAATAACCACAAAGGCTGTTCTCAGGCCTGGTTTCTAGGTAACTAGATTTACATATTATCTTTATAACAATGAGTGTTAGCTAAGTAGTTTCTGTTTACCCAAGTTTATTACATTAAGGGCCCAGGTCCTGATTACCTCTTATTTTGGGCCCTTTCCCTAGAATGTGTGTGTGTGGAAGTCTTTGGAATGTGCTCCTGCCTGGGTGTGTACCTGGGGCAGTTAATTTTTAGGCTGAGGCCTGAGATTCCTTCATTCCCCCTTTTCTTGTGGTTGATTCCAATCTTGGTATCACAAGTTATCATCCTGGTGTACAGCATGATATTGTTGTCTAAGCATAAGCACTTGTATGGTATTAATACAATTTTAAACAAATTTAACAAACAGATTTAAAATGTAAGGGCTCAAAGTCAGACAGGAACAAAATTACCAGTGGTTGTAACAAAGTAGAAATCAAGGTAGTAAATTAAGGGGAGTAAGGCATTAAACCAAGACTCAAACTGTATCCTTGCCATTGAATCTTTAACTATCTTTTTTTTTTTTTCACTTCACTCTCTGGTTGGTCTCCAGTATGTACTTTTCAAATTTTTTTTACACCCTTAGGTATAGCTTCCCTATGCACACATACACTGATGGTCCTGCTGCCAGCTTCTCTCAGGAGCGCACATGTATGGAGTTTCTCACTGGACACTTCTCAACTTTGGGTGCACGCACCATATGCCCAACCCTGTAAGGCTGTTTCTGAGACATGGTTTAGATTCAAAAGTCCCTTGTCCCCAACTTGTGCATAATCTCCACCTCTGTGTCTCTAGGGTGGGGATATCCCAGGAATCAAGGCCTGCTGCTAACTTACATAGATCAAAGGCAAGGTCTGGCAGCCAGGTACAAGTCGGGTGTTCCACTGTAGTGGACCAAGCTACATTTACAGTGGCTAAGAGTACTTGCCAAGTCACTTTGGTAAGGTTGTGTGGGATGCTGAGGCTCAGCTCAGGAGGGAAGGTCTTTGCAGAACAGCAGGTGATCTTGAGCTTGAGGGGTTGCTCAGGTGTCTGGCTGCTATCCAGTTGGCATCAGGTGCAGGTGCTGGTCTGAGTTATGTGAAGTCAGGCAGTTACTCCATCTGCTTCAACAGAGGTTGGGATGTTCAACTGCACCAGGAACAGCCCTTTCCCCTTTGTTTACTCATGTGGAATCTCTGGGCTAAGGTGCGTTATACAGATCACTAAGGGATCAGTTCCTGGTGGCTGATCTCAAAAGCTTACAATCAAGCAATAATATCCCTATCAGCCTGAAATATCATTTCGGGGGTGAATCAAGAGCTGGGGTTGAGGGAGTGGGGGGTCCCACACAAAATGGGTATTCCTGGCTCGGAACAGGAACAGGACAAGGGGCACCACCCAGCCAGCGCCAGTTTCAGAGGGCAATTTAGTTAAGGTCTCTTTTTAGGGTTCTGTTCATTCTCTCTACCTGCTCTGAGCTCTGAGGACAGTACGAACAATGGAACTTCCAATTAGTCCTTAATATCTCTGACAATACCTGACTTACCTTAGAAACAAAAGCAAGACCTTTATCTAATTCAATTACCTCGGACACTGGAAACATTGGGAAGATTTCTTCTAATATCTTCTTGGTTACCACAGTAGCTGTTTCCTGCTTGGTGGGGAAAGCCCCAACCCATCCAGAGATAGTATCTACAAATACTTGAGGGTCTCCATATTTTCCTGGCTTAACTTCTGCAAAATTGGCCTCCCAATATACTCTAGGCTGTTCTCCCCTAGGTATTTTTTTCCTGTTCTCTCTTGGCCTCATAAGCATTTGCTTGCTGGCATACCTTACACTGTTCTACTATCTCTCTGGCCCAAAACCTGAGGTCCATTATATATGTTAGATCCCTTGACTGCTTGGATGTGCTTATCTCTCAAATGAGTTTATCTGTGCATTTGGTCTAGTGAGTCTTTTGCTTGAGTTCTGGGGAGCATAGTTCTCCCTTCTCGTGTGTGCCATTGTTCTTTTTTCTCTAGGTAATAGTTGGTAGGGTGGCTACCAATCTGAGTCCTTTCTTCTTCTGTGTGTTTTAAGTGAGGCCATCTCTTAATCTAGTCCCATTATCTAGTGGGTGTCTCTTGTAGGCCCATAACTGGGATAGGCTCCTGCATGGCCACTTCTCCAGCCTCTTGATCTGTCTCTTTATTGCCTCAGGCAACTGAGTTTCTTCCCTTCTGGTGTCCTGGGTAACAAATAGTACTCACAGTTGCTGGCTTCATCAGGGCATCTGAGAATCTAAGATTTCTTCTGATGCGAGCAGTCCACTCTCTTGGTATATAGCCCTGTGGACATGGCTGTGGCAAAGGCATACCTGCTGTCTGTGTAGATGTTTATTTTCTTGCCAGCTCCAAGTTCCAAGGCTGCTTTCTGCACCAATGAACCCGGGGTCAGGGAGTAGAAGTTCAGCCCAGATGACAGTAGATTCAGTCCAAAATAATGGCAGTCAAATTCTAAGAACACAGAGAACAACAACTAATACACAGACAGTTCGCCAAGAAAACAGAGAAAGACAACACCGACAGCTCACCTCTGTCACAGGCACATAAACCAGATTATAACAGACAGTTCTTGCCCCTGTCACAGGCACAGACACCAGGTTACACAGACAGTTCTCGCCCCTGTCATGGGCACAGAAACCAGGTTAAACAGTCAGTTCTCACCCCTGCCACAGGCAGTGAACAATACAAACAGAATTAGACATGGACGTCCTACACAAGACCGCCGCCACGAGAGTGCAACAGATGCCACCACAGGCATCCAAGCCAGGGGACACACTCCCGTGCACTGTTCCCTTTAACTGAATAAAGTACTAGCAGGAGCGACCCATCCTGCAGCAGGAGCCAGGGATAGCCACCCATCCTGCAATCCCACTGCTGTGAACTGAAGACAACCTGCTGGTCAGTCAGTCTGGATGAACCAGTGAGCTTCAAGTTCAGTGAGAGACACTGCCTCAAAAAGAAAAAAAATGGTAAAGCTGCCTGTGGTGACACATGCTTTTAATCTCAGCACTCAGGAGGCAGAGAGAGGCAGTAGATATCTGAGTTCAAGGCAAGTCTGGTTTTCAGAGTGAGTTCCAGGACAGACACACAGATAAACCCTGTCCTGAGGAAAGAAAGACAGACAGACAGAAAGAAAGAGGGAAAGAAAGAAAGAAAGGTAGGAAGGAAGGAAGGAAGGAAGGAAGGAAGGAAGGAAGGAAGGAAGGAAGAAAGAGGGAGAGGAAGATAGATAGATAGATAGATAGATAGATAGATAGATAGATACGAACATACATACATACATACATACATACATACATACAAAATAATAGTAAAAGATAGCAGTTGGATTTGGGTTCAGATTTTGTCCCCCTCCATCACCCTACTCCCTAAAGCCAGGAAAGCATTGAAGAATCAATCCACAGACAGCTCTAAGTGCTGAAAGGAGCAGCTGAAGGTCGTTTTCCTGATGGATGAGGGAGTGTCTTTGTAATTGTGCTGCAGGATCAGCCAAGAGTAACTGTTAAGAGCCTTGGCCATGGCTCAGCCAATGGGGGTGCTTGTGTGTAAACCTGAGTGAGCTGAGTTCCAAGCCCAGGCCCCACAAGGTGGCAGGAGAGAACCAGCTTGGAGAGCTGTCCCCTGGCTGTCACATGTACCACAGTGTGTGCAGGCCTGCACATGCACAATACAATAAAAACAGTGGGCTTCAGGCCAGCGAGAGCCTGTCTTGAAAAATAACAAGAAGTAGATAACCAAATGAATCTACTCCTGGAACTGAGGTATAGGAAGACCCTGGAGATGGGCACATGCTGGTGGCGGGCCAGCAAACAACAGTCTGTAAAGTGAGTCCTAGTAACCTAGAGGAGAGTTATCTAGTTACCTAGAGAGTTACCTAGTTACCTTGAGAGTTACTAAGTTACCTAGAGAGTTACCCAGTTACTAAGAGAGTTACCTCCTTAGAGAGCCCTCAGAGCATTTTCAGGTATCAAGGACTGACTAGGTCAGAACTGGTGTCTGGGAAGTCACTTGCTTGCTGAGTTGGTTCTTTTTTGCCAGCCTTAGATTGAAGGTCTTTATAAAAACTGAATGTCAGCTGCTAGGCAGTGCCTTTAATCCCAGCACTCGGGAGTCAGAGACAGACAGCTCTCTGAGTTCGAGGCCAGCTTGATCTACAAAACAAGTTCCAGGACAGCCAGGGCTACACAGAGAAACTCTGTCTCAAAACAAACAAGTCCGATATTGTGGAGGTATGTGGCCAGGTAGTAGCTGGTTGCTCTCTTTTCCCTCACCAGGTGTAGCTGTAGTCCTGCTCCTGTCTTTGGGCCCCACCCCCACTCCAGCAAGGTGGCTGTTGGCTGAACTTTTGTCACGCTGTATCAGTTGGGTTGTTACTGGAGGACTTAGGGCAAAAGCCCTGTCTAGCAAGATATTTTCTTGCTACATTTTATTTTGCAATAAAGCTCGGTATTGGGAGGAGCTTAGAGCTGGGTGGAACTAAGAGGGAGGAGGAGGAGAGGGGTAGAGTGCTAGCAGCTATGGAGGAAGAGGAATGTGCCAATAGCCTTCCTGGATAACATTTTATACATAAGATTAGATATTGGGTAGTTGTGTGGGCCTCATGTTCATTGAATACTCCTAAATATATAAATGTGTTTGGTTAATCATAAGCTTTAGCGTTTTACTTTGCCGGGTTATTGAGAGGCGGGTCCGCCGATAACCAGATGGTTATGGAGGTAAAGGAGCTGGAGGCTCCGAATCACTGTGGCTGATCCCTACTGGGAAAAGCTAGAGAGAATAGCCCAGCCGGGCCAGTCCGGAACTCCAGCACTGCCGGAGAGCCTGGAGAGATGAGGACCCCTACCTGGAAGAAGTGGCCCAAAGGTACCCAGCTTTAGAGCAGGAACATGGCAGCCAACCCAGGAGCCAGCTGTAGTCTTTAAATATCTCCCGATTCAGCCCTGGGCCCAGGAGTCCACAGGCCCTAAACTGAACCAGTTAAAGACAATAGTGATAAAGTCACAGAATGATTTTAGTACCTAGGCACGTTGGACACACAGATAAAGGGGTGAAATGAACTCAGGTCCATCTTCCAATGGATTAACATGATTTGGTTTTGTTTTGTAGGTTTTGGGGGTTTTGTTGTTGTTTTGAGACAGGGTTTCTCTCTGTGTAGCCCCTGGCTATGCTGGAACTCACTAGGTAGACCAGGCTGGCCTTGAACTTACAGTGATCTACCTGCTTCTGCCTCCTCAGCACTGTGATTAAAGGTGTGTGCCACCACTACCCAGCACACTGACATATTTAAGTAGAAAAGAACAGGAGTGGAGAGATGGCTCAGTGGTAATGAATATTACCTGTTCTTCCAGAGGATCCAGGTTTGATTCCCGAAGCCCTGTGGTGTCCCACAACCTTCTGTAACTTCAGTTCCAGGGGGGATGACACCATCTTCTGGCCTCCTTGGGTACCATACATGTGCTACACAGACATACAAAACACCCATATACATAAATTAATCAGATAAAACTTAAAACTTAAATAAATGAAGAATTGGAGGCAGGGGAGTGAATGTGTGTATGATTAAGCAGTCCTGGCCAGGGCGTGGTCTGGTAGAGCCTGTGTCTGTTTGCTTCTGCATAGAGATAGAGTAGCTCTTGCTGCCTGGGATCAGGGGACAAGCTGGTTTTCTGGGAGCTTACTGATGCTCCAAACTACAGCCTGACCTCAGAGACAGTTTTCCTCCACTGGCCCAGAAGGCTCTGCTCCTGTCATCCAAGGTGACATTAGTTCACTGAAACCTGAAGCTGCCATAGTGGGGTCTGGACCAGGGATGGTGTGTGAGAAATCTTCCTGATGTATGTGGTTGTTTCTAATTTGACAGCAGAATAGAGGCTAAAGGGACAGAGCAGCAGAGATGAGTTCCAGGGGACCTTTCACAGTGAAATGGGGGTGGGGTGGGGATAATCAGTTGCATGCGGCTCCAAAGAGATTGGTTCTTTTTTTTTTTTTTTTTTTTTTGGTTTTTCAAGACAGGGTTTCTCTGTGTAGCCCTGGCTGTCCTGGAACTCACTCTGTAGACAAGGCTGGTCTGTAACTCAGAAATCCACCTGCCTCTGCCTCTGAAGTACTGGGATTAAAGGTTTGATTCACCACTGCCCGGTTAGAGATTGGTTCTTGAATATGAATTTCTTCCTTCTCTTCAGCTGCAGCCCAGACTGCTGCAAGCAGCTGAAATCCTCTGCATCAATTCTTTGAATTCAGCTCAAAGAAGCCCCTGCTCTTCCCCGGGGTAGGTAGGAGAACATGTTCTGGCATCTATGTGTAGGAGGAGCTAAGGTGGGAGGAGTTAGGAGAGGAAGAAGAAAAAGGAAGAGGAGGAGCTGGAGAGAGCAGAGATGGAGGATGGAGAACCACACAGGTATGGAGAGCAGTCGTGGGGAACAACTTATAATTAGGTTAGCAAATTGGGATACAACTCTCTTTGTATGGGCATCTTGTTATTAATCATTATCAAACATATAAGCCTTTGATTAATCTTTAAGAATTAGAGTCTCATTCCCTTACTGGCCCCGCATGGATGATGGAAAGGTCTGGGCAATGCCGAGCCTTGCGGAGAGAGCGTGGAAAATTGGCAGAGCCATCTCTCACGCTGGTGTCTCGTGGGTGGCAGGGCTGGTGTTTCAGGCGGGACATTTCCTGGCTGCAGCCCACACGTGGCCTCTGACTACAGAACATGTCAGCTGAGCAAGGCAGAGCTGCTGCAGATTAGAT
>NW_021617405.1:0-2298 GCF_004785775.1 Grammomys surdaster | reverse complement strand
CCAATGACGGGATTATTGTAGGTCCACTTCCCAGGGGCCCACCCAATGCAGCCGAAAAGGAGTGCGTGGTGCTGGGAGTGGGTGCAGCCTACATGGCCTAAGACAGGGCTCTCACCCTCCTTTCACCCACATCAGAGTCCCTTGACGTTGCCCATCGTCGACAGCCTAAAGCCTTCGACCATCGATGTGACTCGTCTCACATCAGTGTTTTGGGGTTGTGAACTTGTCTAAGACCCCCCATAATTAGACATCCAAATTCAAAATTCACATAGTTGGGATTGATCATAAGATGCCTTCTCTAACTAAACAGAGAAGGGGGAGATGCCAGAAGCCAGGACCCTCGCCCTTACCCTCACCCCCTACCTTTCCCCACCTGCACAATGTCCTCTGAAGCTTGGCAACTGCAAGATCCTGCTTAGCAACTGCAGATAGACTCAAAGCAGTGTACCATATCATCTTAAGAATAGCAGGGAGACCATAACTCAAGCAGTGTACCATATCTTCTGAAGAACAGCAGGTAGATCATAATTCAAGGCAGTGTACCGTATAGACCATGACATGTTTCAAGGCACAGGCCAAGAAGATTTTGTACTTTTCCACCACCTGGCCCCTCTTACCCCCTCCCCTTGTAAAACATGCTATAAAAAAGCATTTCATGTTAAAAAAAAAGAAATTTAAATAAATAAATGAATAAATAAATAAATACATAAATAAATAAAAGACACTGTGGTTTAGATACTGTTATTTAAATGTCTGACAAATGTCTAGCTTTAGCAGGTTAATGACCCCCGATGCAATCTGGCTGTTACGCTTTCTCTGCAATAATAAAATTCTCAATTGTTAAAAAAAAAAATTGTCATAAAGATGCTGAAGCTTCTGGAGGGGCTGAGGGGAGGGGGAGGGGGAGGGTAAAGATTCAGCTATCTTTAAGGGGCAGGCCTCTGAGAGTTTGACCATGCTCCAGTGAGTATATGGGCAACACAAATCGGATTTGGTGTACTTTTAAAAAGTTTTTATTTTTATTTTTTGAAGGGGGAAAGCACAAGTATGGAAGTTGGACTTGAGGGGAACAGGAACTGGGCGTGACCAGGGTGCATTGTGTGATGTTCCCAAACAATCAATAAAAAATATTAGGTTTTGAAAATGTGAAAAACTCTGCATGTTTCCTGGCTTGACATAAGCTAAGTGATTCTGCCAAAGGGAGTCTCCTGTAGCACAAATCCTTTGCTTCTTCCTTGACATGAAAGAATGCTTAGGAGAGCTAGATAACTGGCTGAACAGTAAAGAGTACTGGCTGCTCCCCCAGAGGATCAGGCTTCAGATCAGCATTCAATTCCCAGCAATCACAAGGTGGCCCAAACCATCTGCTCTTCCTGTTCCAGGGGACCTGACACCCTTTTTGTCCTTGAGTGTGCCAGGTCTATAGATGCATATGCAGGCACAACACCTATACACATTAAGGGGATATGTGTGTTCCGGGTGCACTGCGAGAATGCTTAAGGATGAGAATATTGTGGAATTGCTACAAAGCATGAGCACAGAGCCATGGGTTTGTTTCCCAGATGGAGGCAGGGAAGACTAGAAGTTCAAATGACCCTCAGTGAGTTAGACAACAGCTTTGGATATAAAATACCTTATCTAAATAATGAATTATAAGTAATAATTATATGGGGGCCAGGGTCTGAAGAGGTGGCTCAGTGGTTAAGAGTTCTGGCTGCTCATCCAGAGGGCTGAGATTTTGTTTCCAACACCCACAATGTCACTCACAGTTGTCTGTAACTCCAGTCCTAAGTGATCTGACTTTTGTCTTCTGGCCAACCAACATGAGTACCAGGCACATACCCGACCTGCATATATAAATGCAAGTAAAGCACTCATGCACATAAAAAATGTGTGTGTGTGTGATTTTTTTAAAAGTTTTGTCTGTTTTCAAATTATTTATTAAAAAAAAGAAAGAAATTACTCATATTATGAGTTTGACTATTTTGACAGCATGTTTATAAATACATCAAAAGCATGCAGTTCCCATAGTGTCCAGAAGATGGCAACATATCTACCTCCTTATGAGCTGCCATTTGTGTGCTGGTAAAGGAACTTTGGTTCTCTGTAAGAGAAGCAAGGGTTTTTAACTGCTGAGCCATCTATCCTGCTGATAAACCAGCCTGTCTCTATCTTTGTCTTGAAATCCTTCTTATAGTAAAGACAAACTAGGTTCATTCTTGTTTGTGATTAAACCTGTATTCTCAAGGATTGGGCCTTGCCCCACCTATAATCTTAACTACAAATGGTTCTGTTCTG
>NW_021617404.1:0-1076 GCF_004785775.1 Grammomys surdaster | reverse complement strand
GTTGGTAGTTGGATTCCACAAGGATGAGTAAGATACTGTGTCTACAATGCATTGCTGTTGAACAGCAAGAAGACAGAAGTATGTGTACTAAGTCACTTAAATACAGATGGGATGAATTTAGAATTACAATGATTGAACAAAAGGCTTAAAATACAGAAATGGGGATGATTATTTTTACTTGTACAGAAATGTGAAACAAGTAAGTTTGAAACTCTGATGCCCTCTCCTGTCCCTGACCCTAGGGCATCTGCATGCACATAAGTGCACATGCACAGAGATGTACACACTCACACACACACAGACACACACACACAGACACACACACATACAGACACACACACAGACACAGACACACACACACACAGACACACACACATACAGACACACACACAGAGACACACACACAGACACAGACACACAGAGACACACACACAGAAACACATATACGCACACACACAGACACACACACAATGAACGGGGTAGAAAATAGTAAAGGGTTAAAACAAGTATAAGGAATGGAGAAAATAATACACAAATGAGTTTACAAGCATTTGATGATACGTGTCTGGCTATTTGTAGAAAAATTTCCCACTAATAGCTTAATATTTCCTCTTTCAAATTGTTTCATCTTAAAACAACCAGACTATAATAATGAGGAATAAGTCTTTATGGATAGAATTTTAAAATATTCTGTAAACAATTTTGAACAGAAAGATACCATCCTTCTGAGTTTTTGCTTTCCATCTCTCCTGAGATAAATCCTCTACCAAGCTTGAAAATTACTCCACTGTAATTGATTAAAGATATAGTTCTTGCCGGGCAGTGGTGGAACACACCTTTAATCTTAGCACTTGAGAGGCAGAGGTAGATAGATTTCTGAGTTTAAGGCCAGCCTGGCCTACAGAGTGAGTTCCAGGACACCCAGGGCTACACAGAGAAACCCTGTCTTCAACACAAAACACAGAAAAAAAAAACATCAAACAGGCATTTAGATTCATATGACTGTCTAGTATTTCTAGGAACTATTCTATTTGTCTTGGCCACTTCTGTCCTCTTATGTTGTTAGCCTAATCACA
>NW_021617403.1:0-2666 GCF_004785775.1 Grammomys surdaster | reverse complement strand
CATCTTCCTGACTGTGCATTCCTTGGGGAAAGACAGGCTCTGCAGCCAGAGCTCTGGGATGCTGTGCTCCTTGTAACACACAAGCATTGATTTTGGTGTCGTGGGAATACAGATTTGAAAACTGAAAGTGCAGTTTGTAGAAGTTCTGAGTGTTGCATTCCACTTTCCTTACAAATAGTTTAGAAATTGTTAGAAGAGATGTGATGAGGGTTATCCTTTAGTAATACTTGATTAGAATCCTAGGGCTGGAGTCATGGCTCAGTGGTTAGAGCAGTTGATGCATTTTCAGAGGACCATACTTCATTTCCCAGGATTCATATCATGTGACTCACAACAGGACCTGGTTTACTTTTACATCCATTAGTATATAACACACACACACAAACACACACACCATAGATACATACACATATACACGTAAATACAAAATATTAAAAAGCTTGGAGATGGTGGTGCACACCTTTAATCCCAGTACTCAGAAGGTAGAAGCAGGCAGAGCTCTCAATTCAAGGCCATCCTGGTCTACAGAATGTGTTTTAGGACAGTTCCAGGGTTACATATAGAACCTTCCCTCCACGCTCCACCCAAATCCCAAAAAACAAATATATAAGTAAATGATACAAGATAAATTAAAAAAAAATCCTTCATACTTTCTATGATTCAGGGAAATTCAGTTCCTGACAAACAGTATCTAGGATGCAGAGGTTTCTCGAGTTTGCACTGGTTTGAGTGTGTAGAAGTGACAGAGTCTACATTTGTGTCATAGTCCATGTGTCAGAAATAAACAATAAACTTTCTTCGATGTCATTTTCAGTGTGGGCTTCAGTGGGTGTTTTTCTGAAACCATAAGGGAACATGAGTGGCTACAGAGACATGGCAGGCCTTTCTCTCAGTGTGCATTTCCAGATGGAACTCTAGAGCATGAGACCTTTCTGTTTGGAAGCAACAACAGTTGCTGAAAGGTCAAAACCATAACAGTATAGGGGTCACTTTAAGTCAATTTTGTGGGCGTTGTAAAATCTGTATCTAATTTCCTCGTTTTCTTTTTTTTTTTTATTCTCTCATACAATACATACTGACGAAAGCCTCCCCTTTCTTCACTCTTTAAGCTCTGGATGCCATTTTTGCTCTCCACTGTGCACTGCTTCTCCTTCCTTCAGAAAAAAGCAGGCCTCCCACTGATATCAACTAAACAAGATATAGCAAGATGCAATAAGACTAGGCAGAAGTCAATTTAAATTGCGTGAGGCAATTCAATAGGAGAAAAAGGGTTCCTCGAACAGGAAAGAGATTCAGAGATCCCTCCACGCGTATAAAAACTCCAGAGTGAACAAGCACAGCATGTATGCAGAGGGCCTAGCACAGACCCAAGTAGGCTCCATAATTGTTGGTTCAGTCTCCTTGAGCCCTCATGGGTCATTGTCATCCCTACTGTCTTTTGTGCTGGGTGCTCATGGTGCTGTCAACACCTCTTCCTCTCTTAGGTTTCTGGAACTCTGCCTAATGTTCGAATGTGGGTGTGTGCATGTGTTCCCAACAGCTGCTGGAGGAATCTTCTCTGTTGACTATCCAGCTAGGCAGCATCTCTGAATATAGCAGAATATCATACGGAAAAGTGAAATTGAAAAAAAAATTTTTGAGTAAGTCACGTTTGGTTCAGCCTTCGATCTCCAAGTCATCCACCTCCCTGTTCCTGGCCATTCAGGCAGTGTAATGCATGAACTTCCTTTCATGGCTTGTGTCTCAAGTTAGTTCAGGTATTGGTTGGCTAAATCCACAAGCTCTAAGCAACCACTGGCCCAGCACATCTCCAAGGCAGGACAAGTTGTGGGTCAAAGGGTTAGTGGTTGAGTTGGTGTGTCAGGCCCACCAGGGGTAGCCTGCCCTAATTAGATATAATGCTTTATTCAGGTTTCATATCCTCCATCACTACGAGACTGTCGTTTAAATATACCACATTTTCTTTATCCATTCTTCCCACTGAGGGATGTCTAGAATGCTTCTATTTTCTGTCTACTATGCATAAGTATTCTATAAATATAATTTCTAAAGTGTCCTTGTGTTAAGATAGAACATCTTTTTGGTATATGCCCAAGGATTGTCCTTTCAAGGTCTGAAAATAATTGTGCTGGAATAGAATGGGAATTGTTTTGAATCTGTAGATTGCTTTTGGTAGGATGTCCATTTTACTAAGTTAATTCTACCAATGCCTGAGTGTGGGGACACGTTTGAATCTTTAGGTATTTTGTTCATAGTTCTTGTCAAAGAAGTCTTTTAGTGGCTTGTGGACAATTACCCGAAGATATTTTTTCATTGTCTGTGGTTATTGTGAGGCGTTGTTTCCCGTAATGTTCTTCTCAGCCCATTTCTCTTTTGTATGTAAGAGAGCTATGATTTTTTCGAGGTAACTTTGTATCCAGCCATTTTGCTGAAGGTATTTATCAACTGATAGTGTTTTGGGTACTGCTTATATGTAGTATCATATCATCTCCAAATAATGATACTTGACTACTTTCTTTCTAATTTGTATTCCCTTGATCTCTTTTAGTTGTCTTATTGCTCTAGCTAGAATTTCCAGTACTATTGGAACAGACATGGACAGAACAGACAACCATGATTTGTTTTTAATGATATTTGTAGAGCGTCTTTGAATTTCTCTCCATTTA
>NW_021617402.1:0-1774 GCF_004785775.1 Grammomys surdaster | reverse complement strand
TTGTCAGTGTCCTTGAACAAGACTGCCACTGCAGCCACTATTCTTAGACAGGTGGGCCCCCCAGCGGCCACGGGGTCTAACTCTTTGGACAAATAGGCAACAGGGTGATTCCATGGCCCAGTGACTGGGTCAGCACCTCCATTGGCCACACCTCCATGTTCAGCCACTTAAAGGTGGAAAGGTTTACTGGTGTCAGGCAGCCCTAATGCAGGGGCCTCTAGTAGTGCCTGCTTAATGGCCTCAAAGGCTTGCTGTTCTCTCCTCCCCCAGTAGAAAGGTTGTCCAGTTCTAGTCAAGGGATAAAGGGGGGCAGCTAACTCTGCACACCGTGGGATCCAGGCCGTGGTTTCCTAGTGGGTGGTTGAGGCTCAAATCCTCCCTACTCTCCCTTACTACTGTAGCTAGGATCTTTTGTAGTTTTCTATCCTGGTGCTTTTC
This sequence comes from Grammomys surdaster, assembly GCF_004785775.1. NCBI lineage: Eukaryota > Metazoa > Chordata > Mammalia > Rodentia > Muridae > Grammomys > Grammomys surdaster. The sequence goes on along the minus strand of NW_021617402.1, from coordinate 1,336 downwards.
TTTCTGTAGTTCCCTAGCCTCTGCTTCTTTCTGGTTTCTTTCTCTGTTTTTCTATTATGGAATACTTTTTTTGCTGCTTGCACTAATTCCCTCGGGGACTTATCTTGCAATCCCTCTCTATTCTTTTGTTTTCTTCTGATATCCTTTGCAGCCTGATCCATGAAGGCCATGGTTACCATGGCCTTGTGCTCCTCTGCAGAAGGGTCATATGGGGAGTACTGTCTGAATGCCTCCATGAGTCATTCTGGAAAGACTGAGGGTGACTCATCAGGGGCCTGGCTGACTTCTCTTACCTTGGTCAAATTAGTGGGTTGCTTGGCAGCAGCCTTGAGGCCTGCTAACAGAGCCTAGCAATAAACTTTAAGGTGTTCTTTACTTCTTGCCGAGTTCTAATCCCAGTCAGGTCTCTGGAGAGGGAACCCTTCATCGATGTCTTCAGGGTTCAAGGTAGGGGCCCCATTGACCCCCGGGACATTCTTTCAGGCCTCGAAGAGAATATGATCTTTTTCCTCAGTGGTAAAGGGGACCTGGAAGAGTTGTTGGGAATCATCCCATGTGGATTGGTGGGTGAAGAGAATGGATTGAAAAAGGTTAATGAGGCCTTTTGAGTTGTCTGAAAAGGATGCTTTTTGAGCCTTCCAATGATAGAGGTCAGCAGTAGAAAAGGGCCAATACTGCATGACCTTTTTCCTTTGGCACCTGGTGACCCCAGGACACAGAGCGGGAGGGCAATAGTGCTATCTGGGGATGCAGTCCTCGGGCTACATGTTCCTCCAGCTGGTCCCAAGTCATTTTCAGGGAGAGGAGGATAGAGTGGAGCGGGGCCTGCAGAGATGCAGCCCTTGCCTGAGCCGTGGGCGGCGTGCTGGGAGCTAAGGAGTGGTTGTGGTGGTGGTGGTGGTGCTTACGTGGGGCTGGAGTGTTTTTGATTTTCTGGCACCTGTTTACTTGGCACTGAGAGTTGAGTCTCCTCTTCTTAAATCTTCCTGACTTGACTTGGGTTTTGTATGTTACCATGTAGCCCCTGAGTGCCAGAAACTGGAGTGGACTGGGAGAGGAGAAGTACCAGGTGTGAAGAAAGGCAGTGTCAGCTGGAGTCATCGCCACAAGCACAGTCCTTTGAGAGTAAATCAAGCATGACTTTGTGACTAATTCAGTTATTTCTCTACTGCAGTGATTAAACATCGTGATCAAGGCAAATTATACAAGAAAGAATTTATCAGGTGCTTATAGTTTCAGAGAGTGAGTCTGTGACCATCATGGTGGGCCCACTGGAGCAGGCAGACAGGCATGGCCCTGGAGCAGTGGCTGAGAGCTGACACCTGATCCTCAACCA
>NW_021617401.1:0-1791 GCF_004785775.1 Grammomys surdaster | reverse complement strand
ACCAAAAAAAAAAAAAAAAAAAAAAAAAGAGTTGCCTTAGTTGTAGCTCAGTCTGTAGCTTCCAAGTTACTGTATATAAATTTGTATAGTCCAGGCTGGCCTTGAATTTGAGATCTTTCTGCCTCAGCTTCTGGGGTTCTGAGATTACAGGTTTGTACTACTACTCCTAACATATGTTGGTAATTTAAACTGCAAAGCAACAGGGTTGAGGAGAGACGATGGTGACTGGGGCTGTGACATGCTCTCCCCTCTTGTCCCCTCCCCCAATCATGTCACAGCAAGAAGCCCTCCCTATATTCAATCCCACTGTCTTGGACTTCCTGGCCTCCAGAACTGTAAAATAAAATAATTTTCGTTCTTTTTTTTTCTTCGAGACAGGGTTTCTCTGTATAGCCTTGGCTGTCCTGGAACTCACTCTGTAGACCAGGCTGGCCTCGAACTCAGAAATCCGCCTGCCTCTGCCTCCCAAGTGCTGGGATTAAAGGCGTGCGCCACCACTGCCCGGCAATTTTTGTTCTTTATAAATAACATAGTTTCTGGTATTTTGTTATAGCAATGAAGAATGGACTGATTCTTCAAACCAAATCCAATAAAGACTTGGTATAGATATATTTAAAATTTAATCGAGAGACTGGAGGGGTGGTTTAATGGTTAAGCACACTTGCTGTTCTTCCAGAGGACCTGAGTTCGGTTCCTAACATCCATGTCAGGTGGTTCCTAACCCTCAAAAATTCCAGCTCCAGGGAATCTGATGCTTCTGCCCTCCTCGAGCACCTGTACTTGCACACATATGTACATATAATTAAAAATAAAAAAACACTAAGTTTAATTGATTCAGTTATATTTTTCTTATATTATATAAATCTAATTAAAATCATTTAGGACCATGTACCAGGCACTGTTAAGTAGTATTGAAGAAAAAAAAATTTTTTTCCTCTGTTCTCCTGTCCCATCAGGGAGATGCTGTTCTCCTTTGGATGGTCATTTTCTTCCCTCCCTCCTTCCTCCTCTCCCTCCTTCTCTCCCTCCCTCTCTTCCTTCTCTTCCGTCCCAGTCTACTAAAATTAACTATATTAGAAACATATATCTGGGCTAGGAGGTGGTGGTGCACGCCTTTAATCCCAGCACTTGGAAAGCAGAGGCAGGCGGATTTCTGAGTTCGAGGCCAGCCTGGTCTACAGAGTGAGTTTCAAGACAGCCAGGGATACATAGAGAAACCCTGACTCAAAACAACAACAACAACAACAACAAAAACCAAAAAACTCTATATAAAGCAATAGTGCTTGTTGTGCAGTTCCCAGGGGTTCTCATGGAAGCTAGCCATGGACACGCTGGCTCTGCTTCTCAGAGTCCATCCAGACCAGATCCACTTGGTCCCACACCATCCATGAATCTGTCTCACGGTCTCAACGTTGATGGCATTACTGTTTTAAACATTTTCTTTTCAGGCTAACATCATCTGAAGCTTTCCCCTGGGACCCCCCCCCCGTTTTTTGGGGGGGGCGGAGGGGGGGGGGGGGGGGGGGGGGGGGGGGGGGGGCCAACGCCCCGCTTTTCAGGGTCTCATATAGTCCAGGCTAGCCTCCGACTTGCTATATATAGCCTAGGTTGGCCTTAGACTCCTAACCCTTCTGTCTCCCTTTCTGAGTGCTAGGACTAGAGGAGTGTACCGACATGCCTGGCCCTCTGAATTTCCTTCTAACCCTGAAGGTAGGTTTGGCAGTGCCGCCTGGCCTTCACCGAGACAGAGCTGGCTAGGATGGAAACTGTGGTGTCACATCCCGATCAGCC
>NW_021617400.1:5865-7100 GCF_004785775.1 Grammomys surdaster | reverse complement strand
ATGGATAATAGTAAATCAGAAACAAACTAACTTGATTAATCAATAGTCATCAGTCAGAGTTCATAGTAAATCAGAAATATATAAAGGTTAAATATCATTAGACATCAGTCATAGATAATAGTAATTCAGAAATAAATGAACGCGAACAATCAATAGTCATATATCATATTTAATAGGAAATCAGAAATATATAAAGGTGAATTATCATTAGTCACCAGTCATAGACAATAGTAAGTCAGAAATAAATGAACATGAATAATCAGTAATAACAATTCGTGGAAAATAGTAATTCAGAAATAAATAAACATGAACAACCAATAGTCATATGTCATAGTTGATAGGAAATCAGAAATATATAAAGGTGAAATATCATTAGTCATCAGTCATAGATAATCGTAAGTCAGAAATAAATGAACATGAATAATCAACATTCAGCATTCGTGGATAACAGTAAATCAGAAAAAAACGAACTTGATTAATCATTAGTCATCAGTCAGTTCATATTAAATCAGAAATATATAAAGGTGAAATATCATTAGTCATCAGTCATACATAATAGTAAGTCAGAAATAAATGAACATGAACAACAATAGTCATATGTCATAGTTATAGGAAATCAGAAATAAAATAGCAGAAATATCAATAGTCATCAGTCATAGGGAATAGTAAGTCAGAAATAAATGAACATGAATAATCAATATTCAGCATTCGTGGATAACGGTAAACCAGAAACAAACGAACTTGATTAATCAATAGTCATCAGTTAGAGTCCATATTAAATCACCAATATATGAATGACAAATATCATTAGTCATCAGTCATAGATAATAGTATGTCAGAAATAAATGAACATGAATAATCAACATTCAGCTTTCGTGGATAACAGTAAAATAGAAACAAACAAACTTGATTAATCAATAGTCATCACTCAGAGTTCATAGTAAACCAGAAATAAATGGACACAAATAATCAATACTAATCAGAGTTCATAGTAAATCAAAAATATATAAAGTTGAAATATCAATAGTCATCAGTCATAGATAATAATAAGTCAGAAATAAATGAACATGAATAATCAATAATCATGACTCATGGATAAACATAATTCAGAAATAAATGGACATAAACAACCAATAGTCATATGTAATAGTTAATAAGAAATCAAATACAAAAAGCTGAAATATAAAGAGTCATCAGTCATAGATAATAGAAAGTCAGAAATAAATTAACCTGAA
>NW_021617400.1:0-5765 GCF_004785775.1 Grammomys surdaster | reverse complement strand
ATAATAGTATGTCAGAAATAAATGAACATGAATAATCAACATTCAGCTTTCGTGGATAACAGTAAAATAGAAACAAACGAACTTGATTAATCAATAGTCATCACTCAGAGTTCATAGTAAACCAGAAATAAATGGACACAAATAATCAATACTAATCAGTCAGAGTTCATAGTAAATCAAAAATATATAAAGTTGAAATATCAATAGTCATCAGTCATAGATAATAATAAGTCAGAAATAAATGAACATGAATAATCAATAATCATGACTCATGGATAAACGTAATTCAGAAATAAATGGACATAAACAACCAATAGTCATATGTAATAGTTAATAGGAAATCAAATACAAAAAGCTGAAATATAAATAGTCATCAGTCATAGATAATAGAAAGTCAGAAATAAATTAACCTGAATAATCAATGTTCAGCATTCGTGGATAAAAGTAAATAAGAAACAAACGGACTTGATTAATCAATAGTAATCAGTCAGAGTTCATAGTAAATCAGAAATATATAAAGGTGAAATATCATTAGTCATCAGTCATATATAATAGTAAGTCAGAAATAAATGAACATGAATTATCAATATTCAGCATACTTGGATAACTGAAAATCAGAAACAAACGAACTTCATTAATCAATAGTCAGCAGTCAGAGTCCATATTAAATCACCAATATATGAATGACAAATATCAATAGTCATCAGTCATAGATAATAGTATGTCAGAAATAAATGAACATGAATAATCAACATTCAGCATTAATGGATAATAGTAAATTAGAAAAAAGAACTTGATTAATCAAAATTCATAAGTTAGAGTTCATAGTAAATCAGAAATATATAAAGGTGAAATATTATCAGTCATTAGTCATAGATAATAATGAGTCAGAAATAAATGAACATGAATAATCAACATTCAGCATTTGTCGATAATAGTAAATCAAAAACAAATGAAATTGATTAATCAATAGTCATCAGTTAGAGTTCATGGGTAAGCTGAAATAAATAAAAGAGAAATATCAATAGTAATGTGTCATAGATAATAGTAAGTCAGAAATAAATGAACATGAATAATCAATATTCAGTATACATGGATAATAGTAAATAAACAAATTAACTTGATTAATCAATAGTCATCAGTTAGAGTTCATGGGAAAGCAGAAAAAATAAAAGTGAAATAACATTAGTCATCAGTAATAGAAAATAATAAGTCAGAAATAAATGAACATGAATAATCTATGATAACCATTCGAGGATAACAGTAATTCATAAATAAATGAACATGAACAACCACTAGTCATATGTCATAGTTAATAGGAAATCAGAAATATATAAAGCTGAAATATCAATAGTCATCAGTCATAGGAAATAGTAATTCAGAAATAAATGAACATGAATAATCAATATTCAGCATTCGTGGATAACAGTAAATCAAGAAAAAACGAACTTGATTAATCAATAGTCATCATTCAGAGTTCATAGTAAATGAGAAATATATAAAGGTGAAATATCATTAGTCATCAGTCATAGATAAGAGTAAGTCAGAAATAAATGAACATGAATAATCAACATTCAGCAATCGTGGATAATAGGCAATCAGAAACAAACTAACTTGATTAATCAATAGTCATCAGTTAGAGTTCATGGGAAAGCAGAAAAAAATAAAAGTGAAATAGCAATAGTCATCAGTAATAGAAAATAATAAGTCAGAAATAAATGAACTTGAATAATCAATAATAACCATTCAAGGATAACACTAATTCATAAATAAATGAACATGAACAACCAATAGTCATATGTCATAGTTAACAGGAAATCAGAAATATATAAAGCTGAAATAGCAATAGTCATCAGTCATAGGAAATAGTAAGTCAGAAATAAATGAACATGAATAATCAATATTCAGCATTCGTGGATAACAGTAAATCAGGAACAAAGGAACTTGATTAATCAATAGTCATCATTCAGAGTTCATAGAAAATGAAAAATATATAAAGGTGAATTATCATTAGTCATCAGTCATAGATAATATTAAGTCAGAAATAAATGAACATGAATAATGAACATTCAGCATCGTGGATAATAGTCAATCAGAAATAAACGGACATGAATAATCAATAGTCATCAATGAGAGTTCATAGTAAATCAGAAATATATAAAGGTGAAATTTGATTATTCATCAGTCATAGATAACAGTAAGTCAGAAATAATTGAACATGAATAATCAACATTCAGCCTTCATGGATAATAGTAAATTAGAAATAAATGGACATGAATAATCAATATTCATAAGTCAGAGTTCATAGTAAATCAGAAATATATTAACGTGAAATATCATTATTCATCAGTCATAGATAACAGTAAGTCAGAAATAATTGAACATAAATAATCAACATTCATCCTTCATGGATAATAGTAAATCAGAAACAAGTGAACTTGATTAATCAATAGTCATCATTTAGAGTTTATGGGAAAGCAGAAATAAATAAAGCTGAAATATCAAAATCATCAGTCATAGATTATAGTAAGTCAGAAATAAATGAACATGAATAATCAATAATAACAATTCGTGGATAATAGTAGTTCAGAAATAAATGAACATGAACAACCAATAGTCATATATCATAGTTAATAGGACATCAGAAATATAAAAGCTGAAAAATCAATAGTCATCATTCATAGATAATAGTATGTCAGAAATTAATGAACATGAGTAATCTATATTCAGCATTCGTGGATAAGAGTAAATCAGAAAAAAATGAACTTGATTAATCGATACTCATCAGTCAGAGTTCATAGTTAATCAGAAATATATAAAGCTGAAATATCAATAGTCATCAGTCATAGATAATAGTAAGTCAGAAATAAATGAACATGAATGGCAAATATTAAGCATTCGTGAATAATAGTAAATTAGAAATAAATGAAATTGATTAATAAATAGTCATCAGTCATAGTTAATTGTAAACAAGAAAAAAAAAGCTGAAATATCAATAGTCATCAGTCATAGAAAATAGTAAGTCAGAAACAAATGAACATGAATAATCAATATTCAGCATTCGTGGATAATAGTAAATCAGAAATAAATGAAATTGAATAATCAATAGTAATCAGTTACAGTTTATTGTAATCAAGAAATAAATAAAGCTGAAATATCAATAGTCATCAGTCATAGATAATAGTAAGTCAGAAATAAATCAACCTGAATAATGAATAATAAAAATACGTGGATAATAGTAATACAGAAATAAATGAACTGAAACAAACAATAGTCATATGTCATAGTTAACAGGAAATCAGAAATATATAAAACTGAAATATAAATAGTCATCAGTCATAGATAATAGTAATTAAGAAATAAGTAAACATGAATATTCAATATTCAGCATTCGTGGATAATAGTAAATCACAAACAAACGAACTTGATTAATCAATAGTCATCAGTCAGACTTCATAGTAAATCAGAAATATACAAAGGTGAAATATCATTAGTCATCAGTCATAGATAATAGTAAGTCAAAAATAAATGAACATGAATAATTAATAATAAAAATTCGTGGATAATAGTAATTCAGAAATAAATGAGCATTAACAAACAATAGTCATAAGTCATAGTTAATAGGAAATCAGAAATATATAAAGGTGAAATATCATTAGTCATCAGTTATCGATAATAGTAAGTCAGAAATAAATGAACATGAATAATCAATATTCAGACTTCGTGGATAATAGTAAATTGGAAAAAATGAACTTGATTAATATATAGTCATCAGTCAGAGTTCATAGTAAATCAGAAATATATAAATGTCAAATATCATTAGTCATCAGACATAGATAATAGTAAGTCAGAAATAAATGAACATGAGTAATCAATAATCATGATTGATGGATAATAGCAATTCAGAAATAAATGAACATGAACAACCAATAGTCATATGTCATAGTTAACAGGTAATCAGAAATATATAAACTGAAATAATAATAGTAATCAGTCATAGATAATAGTAAGTCAAATTAAATAAAAATGAGTAATCAATATTCAGCAGTTGTGGATAATAGTATATCAGAAAAACTGAACTTGATTAATAAATATTCATCATTCAGAGTTCATAATAAATCAGAAATATATAAAGGTGAAGAATCATTGTTTATTAGTCATAGATAAGAGTAAGTCAGATATAAATGAACATGAATAATCAACATTCAGCATTCATGGATAATAGTAAATCAGAAACAAATAAACTTGATTAATCAATATTCATCATTCAGAGTTCATAGTAAATCCGAAATATATAAAGGTGAAATATCGTTGTTCATCAGTCATGGATAATAGTAAGTCAGAAATAAATGAACATGAATAATCAACATTCAGCATTCATGGATAATAGTAAATCAGAAACAAATGAGAGTGATAAATCAATAGTCATTAGTGAGAGTTCATAGTAATTCAGAAATATATAAACGTGAAATATCATTAGTCATCAGTAATAGATGATAGTAACTCAGAAATAAATGAACATGAATAATCAGCCTTCAGCATTCATGGATAACAGTAAATAAGAAACAAATGAGCTTGATTAATCAATAGTCATCAGTCAGAGTTCATAGTAAATCAGAAATATATAAAGGTGAAATATCATTAGTCATTAGTCATAGATAATAGTAAGTCAGAAATAAATGAACATGAATAATCAACATTCAGCATTCGTGGATAATAGTAAATCAGAAATAAATGAACACGATAATAAATACTCATCAGTCAGAGTTAATAGAAATCAGAATTATATGAAGATGAAATATCAATAGTGATCAGTCAGAGATAATAATAAGTCAGAAATAAATGAACACGAATAATCAATATTCAGCATTCGTCGATAACTGTAAATCAGAAACAAACGAACTTGATTAATCAATAGTCATCAGTCAGAGTTCGTATTCAATCAGAAATATATAAAGGTGAAATATCAATAGTCATCAGACATAGATAATTGTAAGTCAGAAATAAATGAACATGAATAACCAATAATCACGCTTCGTGGATAATATTAATTCAGAAATAAATGAACATGAACAACCAATTGTCATATGTTATAGTTAAAAGGAAATCAGAAATATATAAAGCTGAAATATCATTACTCATCAGTCATAGATAATAGTAAGTCAGAAATAAATGAACATGAATATTCAATGCTCAGTATTCGTGGATAAGAGTAAATCAGAAAAAAACGAACATGATTAATCAAAAGTCATCAGTCAGAGTTCATATTAAATGACAAATATATAAATGTGAAATAACATTAGTCATCTGTCATAGGTAATAGTAAGTCAGAAATAAATGAACATGAATAATCAACATTCAGCATCGTGGATAATAGTCAATCAGAAATAAACGGACATGAATAATCAATAGTCATCAATGAGAGTTCATAGTAAATCAGAAATATATAAAGGTGAAATTTGATTATTCATCAGTCATAGATAACAGTAAGTCAGAAATAATTGAACATGAATAATCAACATTCAGCACTCATGGATAATAGTAAATCAGAAAAAATGAACTTGATTAATCAATCCTTATCAGTCTGAGTTCATGGGAAAGCGGAAATAAACAAAGCAGAAATATCACTACTCATCAGTAATAGATAATAGTAAGTCAGAAATAAATGAACATGAATAATCAATATTCAGCATTCGAGGATAACAGTAAATCAGAAACAAAGGAACTTGATTAATCAATAGTCATCAGTCAGAGTTCATAGTAAA
>NW_021617399.1:8235-9642 GCF_004785775.1 Grammomys surdaster | reverse complement strand
CGGGCCTGGGCCCACAGGCTGAGGCACAGCTGAAGGCGCGGCCACAGAATCCTGATCCACAGGTCATTTTGCTTCTGAAGATGGGCTGCAGCGTTCTGGATGGGAGCTCCGGAGTCCTGATGGAAGCTCCAATGTGCTAGCCCAGGGACTGGGGTCCTATTTATGGCAGGTTCTCAGGGGTTTGGCTAGGAAGGTGGTTGAGGCAATTGGACTTTATGGGCTTGGGCGGTTAGCCTTGTCCAAGCCTCTCTAGAATGTGCTTTAATGGTGGAGTGGCCCGCACCCTCCTCTTTGTAAAGCATGCCAGAGGGTGCCTGGGGCGCTCAGAAGGTTGCATCTTCAAAGCACCTGAGGCGGGGCATGCGCACTCTGCGGCTTCGGCTTCGTGGAGGGCAGAAAGGACCTACACATAGAGGGAAGCTGGGAATGGGGTTCCAATGCTGGGAAGAGGTGCCTTCAGTGTGTGTGGAGGAGGATTCCCAAGCAAGGCTGGGGAATCAACGCCAACAGGCACAGCAATGAGGGGCAGGTTCCTGCTCTGCTATGAAAGAGCTCTGGTCCTGTACCTAAGCCTGAGCATTGCTTTTCCCAACACGTCAGCACCCAGTGCAGGGCTGAGAATCTGTCTCTTCAGTCCTCTAAACTCTGACTGGACTTTACAGAATGTGTGGCAGATAGTCTTTAGGTACTTCGACTCCATACCCCTTAATGAAACCTGTTGTCTTGAGTGGACCAGCAAGGACTTTGCCCCTGATCAATACCATGCTTCCTTAAAAATACAGGCAGTACTCTTCTTATATGCTAGAAAATGAACAGCAAATCCAGAACAGCACTTACAATCCATTCTGCATCCTATTTCCTCAGTTTCCCGAGGATTGTTTTAAAGTAGGTTTTTATCATTTACCTTGTCACCCCTGTCCTGGTGCCCTCTGTGCAGGAGGTCAGAGCTTTTTGACTGATTGTTCCCTATGGGACCTCATAGGTATGTGTGGCAGCTAAAGTTTCACTCAGCTGATTCCCTGGCTCTCTGGTTTTGCTGTGGACATTTAAGACCTCGCTACCTACTTGTGAGCAGTACCTATGTATTGCCCCGCACAGAGGAACAGCCAATGCTTGACAAGATTCTTTGAGATAGTGCAGGGCTGAGGCTTGGCTTATTTCCAGTCAACATTTGGAGCAGAATAATTCATAATACATTTTGGGCCATTCTTACTGTACCTGATCAGAAGGCGTAACATGTCAGATTGTGGCTCTGAAGTTAGATTGCTTGAGAATGTTTCCCCTTTAACAAAGAGCGAGAACTCTCTAGAGAACACGCACCTTACTTTGACAAGAGTGCTTTCCTTTGCATAGGTTACGAACTGTGTGCTCATCATGGGTTACCTACTGTGTGCTCATCATGGGTTA
>NW_021617399.1:0-8225 GCF_004785775.1 Grammomys surdaster | reverse complement strand
ACTGTGTGCTCATCATGGGTTACCTACTGTGTGCTCATCATGGGTTACCTACTGTGTGCTCATCCATATAAGCAAGAATCCACCTCCAGTTCGTGCTCCAGATGTTTGAAGGCTGCACTATTCCTCTTGTTTTTACAGAAGAGGAAATGGAGGCTGTCATGTGGTGAATTTGGGAGCCCCCCCCCAACAGGCATGAGGGACACCTTCTCGTTTCTTAGTCTCTGAGAAAGTTCCAGAGGGTAGAGAATGCTGGCTGGGGTGAATATCTGTGAACTTAGACAGAGGAAGGAAGGAAGGAAGGAAGGAAGGAAGGAAGGAAGGAAGGAAGATGGCTGAACCAGTGATTGGAACAGGTTGAATGGGAGGGGCCAGTGGGGCGTGAGCTCTCAGTGCTGTATGGGAATGGCATGTGACTGAGAGATGGTCATGGATGTGAGTGCTGGTGAGGCCTGGAATGAACCAGTTTAGCTACCTGCATCCCCTTCAGTTATTTTGGTCCATCAATGTGCCCCAGAGGTTCACCAGCCATTTCTACTTCAGTAGATCATCCTACAAAAACCACTTGGGAAGGCACAGAGGACAGTACAGTGTCATAGAAGTCCCTGGGAGCCCAGGCAACCAGAAAGATTTTAGGGAGGAGCAAGGGGTGGTCTTTGTGAAAGGGTAGGAAGGAGGAAAGTTCAGGGTGGGGCTCTGACATCTGCATTCAGAGATTGACAAGACGGATGTGGGGTCACAGGGCGCCGGTCATCTGGTCACCAAGATGGGTGTGGCACCTGCTGCCACTTCATGTTTTCAGAGAGCTGGGCCAATATATTGGAAGCTCTTTGAAACCATTCTGGGCGCTGCCCACAACAGTGTCCCCAGCTACCGGCTGGACAGCTGTCCCTGGAGTATGTGCTGAGTCAAGCGGCATCTCATGGATGGCCTTTCCTGTCAGGGGAACTCCCATCAGAACAGCACACAGAAGCATGAGCCCTTCACTGATGCCTAGCTCTTGCTAAGCAAGTTTCAAGCCCCAAGAAGCAATTTAGAATGAGATACAAAGACACTCACGTGTGACACCATTTCATTGGACTTTAGAGGCTATTAATTACTGCTAAGTTTTGAACACTTAGCAGGGAATTTAGCCTCTTTGCTTCCGGGGAGAAGCTAAAAACTGAAGTGGGGAGGCAAGAAGGGAGTTAGAGAGTGGGGGAAGGGGGCACAAGAGGTCGGCTGGACCACGCCATCGTGGTTCTAATGGTATGGAGTCAATACGTTGTGGCTATGGAAGTTAAAATCATTTTCATTGAGAAATACATCAACAGACAGGAGGATTTATAGCTGGTATGCCTTAACACTATAGTAAGGAATAAAACACATGAACAGGAGTCCTTAAGAGCTCCTATGCACTGGTACGTACTCACTAATAAGTGAATATTAGTCAAAAAAGTACAGAACACCTAGGATACAATCCACAGAACTCGAAAAGGTTAACAAGACAAAAAGGTCCAAGTGAGGATGCCTCAATCCCACTTGGGAGGGACAAGAAAGTAATCACAGGGGGCAGAGAGAGGGAGAGATCTGGGTGGAAGATGGGGCAGGGAGGGGAAAAGGGGAACATGATCAGGTATTGGGAGAGGGGAACAGGAGTGAAGCCCTGAGGGCCAACAGAAAGAATGGAAACAGGTAACCTCAGAAGATAGGAGGTGTATGGGGGGGGACCCTCTAGGATGTATCAGAGACCTGGGAGGGGAGAGACTCTCAGGACTCAAAGGGAGAGATCTTAGATGAAATGCCCAACAGTGGGGAGAGGGAATTTGTAGAATCCACCTCCAGTAGAAAGTCAGGGCATCAAGCGGAGGGATGGGGTGGCCATCTCATAGTCAAAGATTCTGACCCAGAATTGTTCCTGTTTAAAAAAAAACCTGCAGGGACAAAAATGGAGAAAATCTGAGGAATAGGAGGTCCAGTGACTGGCCCAAAGTGGGATCCAACTCAAGTGGAGGCCCCAAGGCCTGACACTATTACTGATGCTATGGTGTGCTTACAGACTGGAGACTAGCATGGCTGCTCTCTGAGAGGCCCAACAAGAGACTGAATGAGTCAGATGCAAATACTTACACCCAACCAATGGACAGAAGCCAGGGACCCCTGTGGTTGATTAGGGAAAGGCTGGAAGAAGCCGAGGAGGAGGGTGACCCCGTAGGAAGACCAGCAGTCTCAACTAACCTGGACCCCAGAGATCTCTCAGACACTGAGCCACCAACCAGGCAGCATACAGTAGCTGATATGAGGCCTCCAACACATATACAGCAAAGATATACATGGTCTGGCTTCAGTGAGAGAGATGCACCTAACCCTTGAGAGATTTGAGGCCCCAGGGAGTGGGGAGGTCTGGGGGGAGGAGGGTGTATGGAGACATCCTCTTGGAAATGGGGGATGAGGAATGAGATGAGGAACTGTCGGAGGGCATACCTGGAGGGGGATAACAACTAGACTGTCAAAAAGGGTTAAAGATAATAATAAATTTTAAAACATAGTTCTTATGCACTATGACTCTTCAGAGATTGTACCTTCCTCCGGCCTAGGTGATACATCACCTTGATCTTATAATTATTCATTCCTTGTTTATTTTTACAGTTTTAGAACCACTGGTTCTAAAACCAGTGGCCTATCTGTCCACTTTCCAGGTTTTGAATTCTACATATATGGACTTACATCACAGGTCTTCTTTTACGCCTGGCTTCTGTTCTGTGACGCTTTCTGATGTTTTCATTCGTAGTGTGTTCACTGTACCTCAAGAGTCAGTCAGTCTCCTTTCTGTGCAGCTAGGCTCATGTGGATAGCTCTAGTCCATATGTGGAAGGGAGGACTTGGGTTTATCTCTTCCCATGATGCAGCTGCAGTTGTGTGCAGCTGTTACAGGGTGCATTTTGTACTCCCTCAGCTTTAAAAAGAATCTCTCCTGATGCCAGCCAGCCTCATTTCACACAAGGTACCATTCCAACAGATCAATACACATGGACTGTGTGTGTGAGAGAGTGTGTGCATGTATGCGTGTGTGTGTGTGCGTGCACATGGAGCATATACTTTGTGGGAATCAGTTGTCTCCTTCCACCATCTAAATCCTGGGATTTGAACTCAGGTCATCTGCCTTTGCAGCCAGAACTCTTACCCACTGGGAAATCTTGCTGGCCTTTGTATAATTCATTCATTAAAAATGTTATGTGTGTGAGTGTTTTACCTGCACATATGTGTGTGCATCCTGTTCATGGCTGGTGCCCATGGAGATCAGAAGAGGGTGTCAGAGTCCTTAGAATGAGAGTTGTGATGCTGAACCCTCTGCAAGAGTAAGTGTTCTTGTCGTGTGTGAGCTGTTGCACCAGCAGCTCCACCCCATGCAATTCTTACAGTCTCCTCTGAGGCTAACGCTCTGAAGCAAGGAGACCAGGGAGGGTCGATGCCTGCTCAGGGTGAGTATCAGAGATAGGTGACCCCAGGGGCTGGCACACCAGACCTTGATGGAAGGAATGAGCTTGGCTCTTCTCATCTGCTCACCATCGACAGCACACTGTAGACATGTTTGCACGAGGTACCTAACATACATGTTCACTTGCTTCCTCCTCAACATCCTCTTTAAGGTTGTCTTTGCACAGCACTCTCAGGGTTCTGGGCTGGAGGACGGAGGAGGACTCATCTTTGCTCTTGGTGAGCCTCTAGCTTTAAGAGCAAAGCTGGGCACAAACACAGATTACGGACAGAGAGGCGCATCCTGAGATACTACTACATACAAAAATTGTGTCTGTGGACACATTCCAAAGGCTTGGCACACAGTAGGTGCTTAATAAATGTCTGTTGAATGAACACAGTGAGTACCAGCTACACATTAAGTACTGAGTAATGGGGTCATCAAAGCCTGGTGGCCAGTTGTACAAAGCTTTGTGGTCAAATGGGGTGGGGTCACACGAAGCAGCAGACCAGGAAGTGGCCATTTCTAGGGGTGGGGTTGGAAGAGTGATGCTGCTTGCTGAGACCTGAAGAAGTGATGTAAGAGAAATGGGTTCTTGACCAAAGAGAGCCAGTGGGGTGAGAATGGAGGAGTCCTGATTCCAGGGCCTGGGGCTCTGCTGGAGGATGCAAGAGACCTGCTTCCAGAGCCTTAGCCTCTGCTGCATGGCGACATCATCTCTGCATGCATCTCTCTCAGCTTCTGTGTCTCTGTGCCTGTGCCTGCACCTGCCTGCCTCTCTTCCCCTCCCTGTGCCCTCCTCCTCCCCTCCTCTCCCCTCCTCTCCCCTCCCTCCCCTCCTCCTCCCTCTCTCCCCTCTCCCTTTCCCTCTCTGGCCATAGAATTTTATGATCCTTCTTTCAAGGACTCTTAGCCTTCTTGGGCTGCTATCCTTGGTTCTGTCTCCCTACTAAGTCCTCTCTGAGTCACCTCCAGCTTCTGCCTTGTGAAAGCCCACCCTCACCCTTCCCAGAGAGCCTCCCTTGTCGTTCCTGGAAGGGCAGTGCAGTCAGACATTCCTCTGCACCTGACGTGTCTGCAAAGCGCCCTCTGCGTACTCCCACCTTCTTCATCTTCGTGTCTGTTTTCCTTGACATGGAGAGCCCCCAGAGTTCTGGTTTCCTTCTTCCATGTAATCTCCCCTCCCTAAATCAGCACATGTTTGGGTTTTACCTGACAGGGCATATCAATCCCCGAGTCCCCAGATGTCCCATTTGCAAGGTGTATCTGGTCTCTGCTACCTTCCATTTTGGGAATCTGTCTCACACCCAACTCTTTCCCCAGAAGCTGGAGGGACTGAAGTGAGCTTTGAGTAAAGACTTCACGAGATGAAAATGGTCTTATCTACTGTCACCACAAGGCCCGCTTGTCCACGTGGGCTGGAGGAAGAGACTGCTCTTTAGGCCATACCATGTGAGCCCGTCATCTCCACATGCCAGGCGGCTGGTCCAGAAGGGTTTTCTTTGACATAAAGCTTCTTGAAACAAAAGAGTTAATGTCCCTTCTGTCAGAAGTAAGGCTATTGCTTCCCCCCTCAGGAGGTTTCTCCTCCATCCCAGCTTCTATCCATCCAGTGAGAGCTACCCTACTCTTGTTTTCTTTGCACTTCTATTGTGTTAGGGCAGATTACCGAGAGCATCCCCCAACAGTCCCATAGGATTTCTGGATACTACCCAATCAGGAGGTTTGGGGATGAGAAGAAAAAACAAAACAAAAACAAAACAAAACAACAATAACAACAACAACAAGACACACAGGCTGGACATTGTTTAATTTATGACTTAATAATTCCCTTTTTTCTAAATAATACTTTTTTTTGAGGTAATGTAGTTGCATCATTTCCCCTTTCTTTCTTCCCTCCAAACCCTCCATGCACCCCTTTGCTCACTTTCAAATTCATGGCCTCTTTTTCTTTAATTACATATATATATGTATAAATATATACTATATGCACACATATACATTCCTAAATACATAAATAAGACCTGCTCAGGTCATATAATGTTACTTGTATGTATGTTGTCAGGGATGACTGTTTGGCGTTGGACCATCCACTGATGGTCCTTCCCATCTCTCTCAGGTTTCCTAAGTCACGTGTAATCCTTTGTCAAGGGTTGAGGCCTTGTGGGATTTCCTCTGTATCCATTAACGTGTCTACTGGTGTCATCTTTCAGCTCATGTTCAGTCATCCGTGTTGGCGAGACTTTATGTAGCTTCTGACACTTCTAGGAGGTACACTCTCCCAACAAACTTCTTAGTCTTCTGGCTCTTTCAATCTTTCTGTCCCCTTTTCCACAAGATCCCTGAGCCTTACGGAAGAGGTGGCTGTAGTGTGTCACTTGGGACTGGGAGTCCACAACTCTGCATTTTGGTTGGTTGTGTAGGCAAGGATTTCTGATTCTCTGTAAGAACAAATGGAAAACACAAATCTTTGAATGGTTTTCCAATGAATGACGTTTGGATCACCTGAGCTTTTCTTTCTGTTAGAGTCACTGCCTAAGGATTGGTTAAAGGTTTATGAGGGGATTTTTCCTGAGGCAGTTGGACTGGACCAGGGAGGAGATGGACATTAGGCTCTTTCCCAGAGTAAAGGTCATGTTCCTTTTTTCTCCTGGGACAGGCCCATTTGATAAAACAATAGTGTTTCCAATAATAATTGGGTACTTTCTATGGGCCAGCTGCTATGTTAAGTATTATCTGTGTATTATTTTATTAACTTCTCCTATGACTCTTTCAAGATATGCCCATTCCTGGTAGTTGAACATAAGTGGTTTGGGGAGGTGACTGAGTGCACCCCACCAAAGCTGTCAACACATCCACAACAGCAACAGCACAGCGACAAACCCACATCTGTTTGTGCCCTTGGAGTGGATCAGGCTCAGGCCCAAGTACTTAGTGAAGATTAATTCTTTAATCCTCACAACAGCTTTACGAGATGGGTATTATCCTCATCTTACAAGTCATAATGGAGGCTCTGAGACGCTAAGTAGCTGCCCAGAGTTATCTGGTAGCGTGGTGGAGCCTGGATTTAAAACTAGGTACTTTGGAATCTGGACCTGTGTCCTCAACTGGTATAACATGTATTTCCACTTTTCAAAAACTGTAGCTCCCAAAGGGATAATTGTATGTAATAACAGGATAAACACCAGGCACACGTGGCTGACCCAGAGGGTCAGAGTACAGTCGTGACGTAAGCAAAACAACGATGTGTTCTGTTCTACTTTGGCTGACTTTGTTCTAGACTGTTCTGTGACTGAAAATGGCAGTTATTCCCATTGGAGGGCAACAGCATGAACTCTGAGAAAACTCTGCCCAGAGCAGCTGGCAAGGATTGGGGTACAGCCTACTGTACTGTGCTCTGGAGTTTACAGAGCCTGTATATACTCTTTCAGACTTCCAAGATAGCCAGGGGAGGCAAAGCCTCAGCCAGTTTCCAGCAGAGTGAAGCACCTGCTTCAGGGTCCTACAGAGGTAGTCAGGGCAGTGCCTCTGACCCTACCCAGCTCTTGTGAGTTCAAGGCCTATGATGGATGGGCAACACTAGTTGCTACAGTTATGTCTTGATGCCTATCAAAGCCACTGGCAAGCTGATGATAAAAGTGGAAGGGTCACTGGGGAAGGGAAGGGGGTTCATAGTGTGAGAAGGAGGGGTGTTTATAGTGCGGGAAGTATCAGGGGCTCGACTGACAGTTGGGGACTTCATGACCTCTTTATGTCACCTTATTGGATTTTACATATTGAGCCAAATACGGTGTAGATACCAACAGTAAGGCCACCCCGTGGATGACATAAGAGCCTGAGGTGAAATGAAGACCTTAGATACTCAACAATGTTGGGATTTCCTGGGGCCAGTGAGCCAGTGGACACTTAGGCCTTGGGGAAGACAGAAGGAAAAGACACGTCCTAGGTCTTAGACAGCCAAGATGGGCTAAGGATTGTTTGCGTCCACAGATGTGTGTGTGCGTGTGTGTGTGTGTGTGCGTGTGTGTCTATATCCGAACCTGTGAAGGCAAACATAGACATGTAGCCTATGAGTTCGTGCAAGTTGTGTGTAAGAAGGGCAACCTGATGAGGAAAGGGAAGGGTTAGTGGGACTGAGAGATGGAGGGAGAAGATGACTAACTTAGGGATTATTCAGATATGGAGCCTTAAGGGTCTTGGAGAAGTACCCAGGTGAAGTATCTCACCGAGCACACCCTACGCCATCCCAGTCCTAAGCTTGATTGGGTCAGGACCTCGGACAGCGGTACCGCCATTTTTTTTTTTTAGATCCCCGATTGGAACAACAGCTCCGCCCCTTTTCATTTTCCTTGCCTTGTCAGATACCTACACCTCCTCTCCACCTCCGTTTCGGTGTGTTGGGCACAGTGGCAGGGGATGGAGGAGATGAGCTGGCCCTTTGAAGAAGGAAATTGAACCGTTTAGGGCAAAGGAGCATAAACATCTGCAAATGGTCACCAATTTAGCACAGTTAAGGAGGAGCCACAGCAGCTAAACAAGCCAAGCTCATAAAGCCTTCTAATTGCTTCAGACCACGTGGTCACAGTCAGGGTCCCCACATGTATAAAAGGCCAACAAACCTAAAGAGGTAAACACCTGAATTAACGTCCACTGTACCCTCCACTTGGACGTCTCCAGTCTCACAGTTGCCCTTCTCCCCAAATAACCATGACTTGTGGATCCTACTGTGGCCGCGCCTTCAGCTGTGCCTCAGCCTGTGGGCCCAGGCCCG
>NW_021617398.1:2629-5064 GCF_004785775.1 Grammomys surdaster | reverse complement strand
AAAAAAAAAACAAGGAAGGAGAGAGGGAGGGGTAACCAGATCTGAAACATGTAAAATTCTATGGAAATGTGTGTACCAGATCTCGGCTTTGTCTTTTGCAGTGAACTGCATGAATGGAGGGTCCTGGACAGGTGAGAGATGCGACTGCCCCAATGGCTTCTCGGGGGATCGCTGTGAGAATATAGTCCCTGTGGTCAACTGCATGAATGGAGGCACGTGGGATGGGATCAAATGTCAGTGCACCAGCCTCTTCTATGGGCCAACGTGTGAGGAAGTAGTGGAGAGCATAGACATAGGTAAGTGACTACCCAGTGTGGGCGGGGCTCTCCCTCCCCAGTGTGGGCAGGGGTCTCCCTCTGCAGTATCAAGCATAAGATGTCCCTAGCAGACACCTGTCCTTGCCCTACTTCTTTATGGCCCATATTTTTTAAAAAGATTTATTTGTGTGCATGTATGTGCATGCGTGTGCAAGTGCCAAAAGTGTGGGGAGCCCACAGAGGCCAGAAGAAAGTGCTGGATCACCTGGAACTTGAGTTACAGGTGGTTGTGAGCTGCCTGACACAGGTGCTGGGACCTGAACTCTGGTCCCCTCCAAAAACAATACACACTGTTAATCACTGGATCATTGCTCCAGTCACCCCATATCTTAAGTTTACATAGTGGTAAAGAGGTTAAAACTACTTTTTTAAATAAACAAACAACAACAATAAACAAACAAATGAAAGCCAGAAGCGAGCAAGATGGATCTTGCCACCAATCCTGACGGCAAAAGAGTTCAATCCCTGAAACCCACATGGCAGAAGGAGGGAACTGGTTCCCACCAGCTGTCCTCTGATCAACACACAAATGCCACTGCATGCATGAGCACACTACATGCAGACCCCTCTACATACAAACAAAAAAAAAAAACAATAAACAGATGTCAAGGGCTGGAGAGACGGCTCAGCTGGTAAAACGCTTGCCACAGGAGTCTGACGATCCCCAGAGCCCAAGGAAAACGCTGGGTGTGGCAGTGCATACCCATAATCCCAATGTGAGTCGGGGTATGCGTGCACAGAGAACAATGGGTTCCTGCAGCTTGCTGGTCAGCCGGCCTACCCACACTGAGCTCCGGGTTCCATGAGAGGCCCTGTCTCAAAAAAAAAAAAAAAGGTGGAAATTGTTTAAGGAAGACACTCAATGTTGACCTCTGACCCCCATATGCAGGTGCATGAGCACACTCCCGCATGCACACACACACACATGCACACACTTTCACACACACCACATACAAGAATAAATAAATAGGGACTGGAGAGGTGGCTCAGTGGTTAAGAGCACTGGTTGTCCCGTGTCAAGGACCCAGGTTTGGTTTCCAGCATCCACATGGCAGCTGACAATCCTCTGTAACTCCAGTTCCAGGGATCTGAGGCAGAACACCTATACACCTAAAATAAAATAAATAAACCTCAAAAAATGCTTAAAATAAATAAGAATCTGTCAAGAAGATATATATTTGAAACAAAATACAAATTCATGAAAAGCATTTTAATAGAAAATAGACTTAAATGAGTACAAAGCTGGGTGCAGTGGCTCAAACCTATAAATCCAGCACTTGGGAGGCTGAGACAGAGGAACCAAGAGTTCAAGGCCAGCCTGGAGTTAGTCAGTTTACATGGCTTGGTTGGTAAATTGCTTGTCTTACAAGTCTGAGGCCCCAAGTTCAATCCCTAGAACCTATGCAAAACAAAACAAAACAAAACAAAAAAACCCAAAGAAGTGAAAAGTAAAACCAGAATGCTGCTGTGCATGGGACAGGCAGGGCCAGCCAGATCCCCGGGGCTAGCTGGTCAGCCAGTTGTGCCTATTGGTCAGTTCCAAACCACTGAGAGTCCTGTCCCCAAAAATGAAGTGGATGGTGCCCAAGGGCTGATGCTGTCATCTGGCCTCACACCCAGCTGCAGGTACATATCCACACCTACACACACACACACACACAGAGAAAGAGAGAGAGAGAGAGAGAGAGAGAGAGAGAGAGAGAATGGGAATCTGCTTTTACCATGCTGAAACAGTAGTAGCTGTTCAGATTTCCCTGGCTGGTGCCGTGTGGAGCCATGCTATCTCAAAATGCTGAGGTGTAGCTCACACAATCAGACACACGGACACACACGAGTCATCAGACTGGGTGTGGGGGCATACACCTTTAATCCCAGGGATTAGCAGAGGCAGAAAGATCTCTATGAACTCTAGGCTAGCCTGGTCTACATAGTGAGGTCCAGACCAGCCGAGGATACACAGAAAGATTCTTGTCTCAAACAAAAAGAAACAATCAAGCAGGCTGTGCTGCCGAACAAGTGTGTGCTGTGGCTTACAGGAGTGTGTGTGTGTGTGTGGTGTGTGGTGTGTGGTGTGTGGTGTGTGTGGTGTGTGTGTGTGTGTGTGTGTGTGTGTGTGTG
>NW_021617398.1:0-2529 GCF_004785775.1 Grammomys surdaster | reverse complement strand
GTGTGTGGTGTGTGTGTGTGTGTGTGTGTGTGTGGTGTGTGTGTGTGTGTGGTGTGGTGTGTGTGTGTGTGTGTGTGTAAACATGCTTTGTGCATCCTAAGCAAGTATTCTACCACTCATTAAACTACATCCCCAGATTAATTAATGCCCAGGTTAAGAACATTTATTAAAATATTTATTTATTCATTTATTTTATGTGTATGAGTACTGTGTCGTTAGACACACTAGAAGAGGGCATCAGATCTCATTACAGATGGCCGTGAGCCACCATGTGGGTGCTGGGAATTGAACTCAGGACCTCTGGAAGAGCAGCCAGTGCTCTTAAGCACTGAGCCATCTCACCAGCCCAGGTTAAGAACATTTTTACTTTATGAAACATTCAGTTGGCAGTGGACTTATCAGTGGGGGCTGGGGGCAGTCTAGATCCAATAAAGTTGCCATCCATAACCCTAAGGAGTATTTCCTCCAGGGGACAATATGTTGGAGGAGGCCCTGTGTCACTCACTCCCTGTACCCAGGGTGGGCCTTCAGGGACTGAGGATGTCACTGGTAAGGGTCCATCCCAGTGGTCAATGCTCCTGTCTGTCCCACTTAGAGCAGACATTTTCTGCGGTCGTGGAATCAAGCGTGACAGTAACCAGTCACAACTACACCGAGCAGCTACAGGACCGAAGCTCCAAAGAATTCAGTGCCTTCAATCAGACATTCACAGAGCAGGTAATTCTGAGAGAACTACCCCCCCCTCCCCAGGGCCCTTCAGCTCTCCACTCCACCCCACTCCTACCCCCACCCCTACCCCCACCCCCAATCCCTGGGAGGAGTCTGGAGGGGTTAAGATGGCAGCTGGGTGTGGAGATGAGTATTGTTCTCAGCTCCCCAAGGTCGGACAGGTGAGGGATGGAGCAGGGTTTGCCTGGGAGCTGCAAGAGGGTAGCAGGACAGACCTACTCTCTTGACAAGAGAACTTTCTATTTTGTCTCTGTGTCACTGACGGGTGGGGTGAGGATTGGGAATGCTGATATCCCACAGAAAATTCCCAAGGTGGGACCTCTGGGATGACGCAGTGCCTTGCCTTGCAGATGGCGTTGATTTATGCTGGTATCCCTGAGTATGAAGGGGTTATCATCAAAAATCTGAGGTGAGCACCTGGAAGGAAGAGGGTGTTTTGCATGGGAGCAAGGGTCATGATTACAGAGGCCATTTCGGGGGCTGCCTGCATCACCCCACAGTGGGTGCAGGAACACCAGTGGCTGTAGCTTGAAGAACAGTAACATTTTCTGAGCTCACAGCTCTGGAAGGCCCTGGAAGTCTGAGATCAAGTACAGTGCCTTTTGCCTAGGTCCTTGGGTGATTTTTTCCCTGTGTGCATATGCTAGCTATCTCTTTGTCTAACCAAATGTGTTCATGTGTGTATGTGTGCGTGTGTGTGTGTGCTCGTGTGTGTATTATGTAGATACATGTGCACATATGTGGATACACTCGGAAGCTGGATGCCCACAGTGGGTGCCTTTCTCTCTTCTTCCTATTGCTAGTGACTGGGTCTCTCACTCAGCCAGGGTTTCATGCATTTGGCTAGGCTTACTGGCCAAGGAGATCAAGGGACCCACCAGTCTCTGCTCCCCCTGATGCCAGGGTTACAGATGCATGCCATGACATCCAGCTTTTACCGGAGCACATGAATCCAGTTCCTCATGTTTATACAACAGACTTCATTAGCTAGCTGAGCTATCTCTCCAGAGCTCCCCAATGCATGCATGTCTGTCTGTCTGCCTCTCTCTCTCTCTCTCTCTCTCTCTCTCTCTCTCTCTCTCTGTGTGTGTGTGTGTGTGTGTTTCTCTGTGTGTGCTTCTGTCTCTTTCTATCTCCCTTTTTTCCCTGTCTTCATCTCTCTGTCTTTCCTGATAAAACCTTGCTTTGTACTCTGGGCTAGCTTGAACTTACTACATAGCCCAGGTTAGCCTTGAGTTCTCAATCCTCTTACCTGGAATCCTTCAGTTCCTGTTCAGGGAAGGGACAGAAAGGACGAGTAGCAGGGATGACCATAGGAGGGTGCTCATGTGTCCCACCCTCTGTCCCCAGCAAAGGCAGCATCGTGGTGGATTATGATGTAATCCTGAAGGCCCAGTATACACCAGGATTCGAAAGCACATTAGATAGCATCGTCAGTGACCTGGAAGTAAAAATCAAGAATGCGACAGAACTTCAAGTACAAGACGCTAATAACAGCTGTTCAGGTAAAGGATTCCTGGAGGGACACACCCTCAGGGAGCAACCCACAGATCTCTCCACCTGAGAGAGACAGATGAGGTGTCATGAAAGAAACCAGGTGGAGACTGTGGGACACTGGGGTCTGTGTCCAGAGCTGGGTCTTGTCGTTCCTGTCTCGATCCAAGAAAGTCTTGGATGGGAGGGCACCGAGCAGCCTAGGATGGAGAATTCCTGCAGACCATCAATATCAAAGGGACTGAGGCGGGTGGGGCTGCAGGATGCTGAGGCATCACATGACTTACTACGTAATACCATGAGGAG
>NW_021617397.1:0-4860 GCF_004785775.1 Grammomys surdaster | reverse complement strand
GAGTGTTCCTCTTTCTCCACACCCTCGCCAGCATCTACTATCACCTGAGTTCTTAATCTTAGCCATTCTGACTGGTGAGAGATGAAATCTCAGAGTTGTTTTGATTTGCATTTCCCTGATGACTAAGGACACTGAACATTTCTTTAGGTGCTTCTCGGCCATTCGAGTTTCTTCCATTGAAAATTCTTTGTTAAGCTCTATACCCCATTTTTTAATAGGGTAATTTGGTTGTCTGGAGTCTACTTTCTTGAGTTCTTTGTATATATTGGATATTAGCCCTCTATCAGATGTAGGATTGGTAAAGATCTTTTCCCAATTTGTTGGTTGTCGTTTTGTCCTATTGACAGTGACCTTTGCCTTACAGAAACTTTGCAATTTTATGAAGTCCAATTTGTCAATTCTTGATCTTAGAGCATATGCCATTGGTGTTCTGTTCAGGAACTTTTCCCCTGTGCCCAAGTATTAGAGGGTCTTCCCCACCTTCTCTTCTATTAGTTTCAATGTATCTGGTTTTATGTGGAGGTCCTTTATCCACTTAGACTTGAGCTTTGTACAAGGAGATAAGAATGGATCAATTTTCATTCTTCTACATGTTGTCCTCCAGTTGAACCAGCACCATTTGTTGAAAATGCAGTCCTTTTTCCACTGGACAGTTGTAGCTCCTTTGTCAAAGATCAAGTGACCATAGGAGTGTGGGTTCATTTCTGGGTCTTCAATTCTATTCCATTGATCTTCCTGCCTGTCTCTGTACCAATACCAGGTAGTTTTTATCACTATTGCTCTGTAGTACAGCTTGAGGTCAGGGATGGTAATTCCTCCAGAAGTTCTTTTATTGTTGAGAATAGTTTTCGCTATCCTGGGTTTTTTGTTATTCCATATGAATTTGAGAATTTCCTTTTCTAACTCTGTGAAGAATTGAGTTGGGATTTTAATGGGGATTGCATTGAATCTGTAGATTGCTTTTGGCAAGATGGCCATTTTTATTATATTAATCCTGCCAATCCATGAGCATGGGAGATCTTTCCATCTTCTGAGATCTTCTTCAATTTCTTTCTTCAGAGACTTGAAGTTCTTGTCATACAGGTCTTTCACTTGCTTGGTTAGATTCACACCAAGGTATTTTATATTATTTGCAACTATTGTGAAGGGTGTCATTTCCCTAATTTCTTTTTCAGTCTGTTTATCTTTCATGTAGAGGAAGGCTACTGATTTGTTTGAGTTGATTTTATAACCAGCCACTTTGCTGAAGTTGTTTATCAGGTTTAGGAGTTCTCTGGTGGAAGTTTGGGGGTCACTTAAGTATACTATCATATCATCTGCAAATAGCGATATTTTGACTTCTTCCTTTCCTATTTGTATCCCTTTGACTTCTTTTTGTTGTCTAATTGCTCTGGCTAAGACTTCCAGTACTATATTGAATAGGTAGGGGGAGAGTGGGCAACCTTGTCTAGTCCCTGATCTTAGTGGGATTGCTTCAAGTTTCTCTCCATTTAGCTTGATGTTGGCTACTGGTTTGCTGTAAATTGCTTTTACTATGTTTAGGTAGGGGCCTTGAATTCCTGATCTTTCCAAGACTTTTATCATGAAGGGATGTTGAATTTTGTCAAATGCTTTCTCAGCATCTAGTGAGATGATCATGTGGTTTTTTTCTTTAAGTTTGTTTATATAGTGGATTACATTGATGGATTTCCGAATATTGAACCATCCCTGCATTCCTGGGATAAAACCTACTTGATCATGATGGATGATTGTTTTGATGTGGTCTTGGATTCGGTTTGCTAGAATTTTATTGAGTATTTTTGCATCGATGTTCATAAGGGAGATTGGTCTGAAGTTCTCTTTCTTTGTTGGGTCCTTGTGGGGTTTGGGAATGAGTGTAATTGTAGCTTCATAGAACGAATTGGGTAGTGTTCCTTCTGTCTCTATTTTGTGGAATAGTTTGAAGAGAATTGGTATTAGGTCTTCCTTGAAGGTCTGATAGAATTCAGCACTAAAACCATCTGGTCCTGGGCTTTTTTTAGTGGGGAGGCTTTTGATGACTGCTGCTATTTCCTGAGGGGTTATGGGACTATTTAGATGGTTTATCTGCTCCTGGTTTAACTTCGGTACCTGGTATCTGTCTAGGAAATTGTCCATTTCATCCAGGTTTTCCAGTTTTGTTGAGTATAGGCCTTTGTAGTAGGATCTGATGATTTTTTGAATTTCTTCAGTTTCTGTTGTTATGTCTCCCTTTTCAGTTCTGATTTTATTAATTTGGATACTGTCTCTGTGCCCTCTGGTTAATCTGGCTAAGGGTTTATCTATCTTGTTGATTTTCTCAAAGAACCAACTCCTGGTTTTATTGATATTTTGTATTGTTCTTTCTGTTTCTATTTGGTTGATTTCAGCCCTGAGTTTGATTATTTCCTGCCTTCTACTCCTCCTGGGTGTATTTGCTTCTTTTTGTTCTAGAGCTTTTAGTTGTGCAGTCAACTTGTTAGTGTGTGCTCTTTCCAGTTTCTTTTTGTAGGCACTTAGAGCTATGAGCTTTCCTCTTAGCACTGCCTTCATGGAGTCCCACAAGTTTTGGTATGATGTGTCCTCATTTTCATTGAATTCTAAAAAGTCTTTTATTTCTTTCTTTATTTCTTCCTTGACCAAGTCATCATTGAGTAGAGAGTTGTTCAGTTTCCATGTGTACGTGGGTTTTCCATTGTTTTTGTCATTATTAAAGACCAGTCTTAGTCCGTGGTGATCTGATAAGATGCAAGGGATTATTTCAATCTTTTTGTATCTGTAGAGGCTTGTTTTGTGACCAATTATATGGTCTATTTTGGAGAAGGTACCATGAGGTGCTGAGAAAAAGGTATATTCTTTTGTTTTAGGATGAAATGTTCTATAGATGTCTGTTAAGTCCATTTGGTTCATAACTTCTGTTAATGTCAAAGTGTCTCGGTTTAGTTTCTGTTTCCATGATCTGTCCATTGCTGAGAGTGGGGTGTTGAAATCCCCCACTATTATTGTGTGAGGTGTAATGTGTGTTTTGAGCTTTAGTAAAGTTTCTTTTATGTATGTAGGTGCCCTTGCATTTGGAGCATAGATGTTCAGAATTGAGAGTTCACCTTGGTAGATTTTTCCTTTGATGAGTATGAAGTGTCCTTCCTTATCTTTTTTGATTAATTTTGGATGAAAGTCGATTTTATTTGATATTAGAATGGCTACTCCAGCTTGTTTCTTGGGACCATTGGCTTGGAAAATTGTTTTCCACCCTTTTATTCTGAGGTAGTGTCTGTCTTTGTCACTGAGGTGCGTTTCTTGTATGCAGCAAAATTCTGGGTCTTGTTTGTGTATCCAGTCTGATAGTCTGCGTCTTTTTATTGGGGAATTGAGACCATTGATATTAAGAGATATTAAGGAAAAATGATTGTGGCTTCCTGTTATTTTTGCTATTAGAGGTAAAGTTATGTTTGTATAGTTATCTTCTTTTGGGGTTGTTGGAAGATTACGTCCTTGCTTTTTCTAGGTTGTAGTTTCCCTCCTTGTGTTGGCGTTTTCCATCAATTATCCTTTGAAGTGCTGGGTTTGTGGGAAGATATTGTGCAAATTTGGTTTTGTCATGGAATATCTTGGTTTCACCATCTATAGTGATTGAGAGTTTTGCTGGGTATAGTAATCTGGGATGGCAATTGTGTTCTCTTAGGGTCTGTATGATGTCTGTCCAGGCTCTTCTGGCTTTTATAGTCTCTGGTGAGAAGTCTGGTGTAATTCTTATAGGTCTGCCTTTGTATGTTACTTGACCTTTTTCCCTTACTGCTTTTAGTATTTTTTCTTTGTTTTGTGCATCTGATGTTTTGATTATTATGTGACGGGAGGTATTTCTTTTCTGGTCTAGTCTATTTGGTGTTCTGTAGGCTTCTTGTATGTTTATGGGCATCTTGTTCTTTAGGTTAGGGAAGTTCTCCTCAATAATTTTGTTGAAGATATTTACTGTCCCTTTAAGTTGGGACTCTTCATGCTCATCTATACCTATTATCCTTAGGTTTGGTCTTCTCATTGTGTCCTGGATTTCCTGGATGTTTTGAGTTAGGAGTTTTTTGCATTTTGCATTTTCTTTGACAACTGTGTCAATATTTTCCACCGTATCTTCTGCATTTGAGATTCTCTCTTCTATCTCTTGTATTCGGTTGGTGATGCTTGCGTCTGTGACTCCTGATCTCTTTCTTAGGTTTTCTATCTCCATGGTTGTCTCCCTTTGAACTTTCTTTATTGTTTCTATTTCTAGTTTCAGATCCTGAATGTTTTTGTTTAATTCCTTCTTTGTGTTTTCTTCCATTTCTTTAAGGGATTTCTGTGATTCCTCTTTAAGGGCTTCTATCTGTTTACTTGTACTCTCCTGTATTTCTTTAAGGGAGTTACTTAATTCCTTCTTATAATCCTCTATCATCATCATGAGAAGTGATTTTAATTCTGAATCCTGCTTTTCAGGTGTGATGGGGTGTTCAGGGCTTGCTATATTGGGAGAATTGGGCACTGATGATGCCAAGAAACTTTGGTTTCCGTTGCTTATGTTCTTGCGCTTGCCTTTCGCCATCTGGTTAACTCTAGTGGTACCTGCCCTCACTGTGTAAAACTGGAGTCTGTATTTCCAGTTATCTTGCTTATTGCAGAGCTCCTCAGAGTCCAGAGGTCTCTGTGGTCTTATGCTCCTAATCTCCTGGGTGGAATAACTCCTGGGACTCAGGCCACCTCTTGGATCTGGAAATCCTTCTGCTCTGAGTGCAGTGGGTCCTCGATGACTCAGGATTCAGTTTCAGCTGCTCTGAGTGCAGTGGCTCCAGCTGCTCTGAGTGCAGTGGCTCCTGGATGACTCAGGATTCAGTT
>NW_021617396.1:0-1903 GCF_004785775.1 Grammomys surdaster | reverse complement strand
ACACCCAGTAAAGAAATTCATAACTACCACATTAATTATAGGACCCTCCTACACTCCCATTAACACACTTTCTAAATGTTTCTTTTATTACTATTATTATTTTAAATTTTTATTGAAAATTAAACTGTAGCACTGTGCCTTCCGTTTCCTCCCTTCAGTCTATCTCATGCACCTCACTTTCAAATGCATTGTTTCAATATTGTTTGATGGGTGTTTTTTATTTGTTTATATTTGTGTCAATAAAATTATGAATACAACTTGATTTCACCTTTTTGCATTTATGATATGGTTTCTAAGGTGAAGAGTCTGGATTGGACAATCCATTAGAGTATCACTTTTTGAAAAGGCTATAATATTCTTTCTGCCATCTTTAGTTGCCAATAATATTTTGACACATGACAATTGCATTAACATTGCATTGATACTGTCATCATTGTGGTTTTGCAACCATTTTCTCAGATTTCAAAACAGCCTTTCAAGTGTGCTTGCTTTTATACTTTTTGTAACCCTGCTTCTGAAATGTTTCCTGAGGTATATCCACTGGTGCTATGTTGTACATGTATTCATTGGTGCTGGGTTTTCCAGAATCCACTGATTGTTTCATTGTGTCCAGTTTTGGTTTTCTATGATGGTCTTGATTTCCTGTACAATGAATCTTCTTTGATGAGGGTTGATAGCTTCACTCATTTGAGGGCATAAGAATAATATTTAGAATGATGCTATAAGAGATTGAGCTAATCTAGTAAATTAGTCTGATACATTTTCATGTCCATGACCTCACTTGCTCTATAAATCTGACCAGATGTCTACTACCAGCCATGATTCCTTTCAATCCTGTTGAGAGAAATACTTCCAATTGTTAAAGTATTTCAAATTTCTTTCCCCATTTGATCTTTTCATTGTACCCTAAATTTCCTGGATGCTTTGTGTTAGTTTTTTTATGCTTTGAATTTTCTTTGACAGTTGTGTCAATCTCTTCTATGGTATCTTCTACACCTGAGATTCTCTCTTCTATCTCTTATATTTTGTTGGTGATACTTACATCTGTAATTCCTGGCCTCTTTCCTAAGTTTTCCATTTCCATATTTGCCTCCATTTGTGTTTGCTTTATTGTTGTTCCCCTTTTAGGTCTTGGATTGCTTTATTCAATTCTTTCACCTGTTTACCTGTGTTTTCCTATATTTCTCTCAGTGAGTTATTGATATCTTCTTTAGAAGACACTATTATCTTCATGAGATAAGATTTTAAGACAGATTCCTGATTTTCAGATGTGTTGGTGTGTTCAAGGCTTGCTGTGGTGGGAGGACTGGGTTCTGATGATGCCCGCAAATATTGGCTTCTGTTGATTATGGTCTTGCACTTGCCTCTTGCCATCTGGATATTCCTGGTGTTTGTTGGTCTGGGTGACTCTGTCTGGAGTTAGTCTCTTTTATTCCTGGGTGGCTTCTGGTCTCCTGGTAGGCCTGTGGCCCTGGCAGTAGCAGACCACCTGTGGGGCATTCCAACTGGGGGCTCTTCAGAGGGGCAGAGAATCTGCTGATCTGTTGCCCTGGCTGCAGTAAATTTCCCAGGAGGCCTTCAGACTGTTGGGTCTTCAGTAGAGCAGTCATGCTGTTGTCCCATGTGAAGAAGTTCTCCAGGGGGGCCCTACTGACTATGGTTTCTGTATCCTTGTGTGCAGCAAAACTCCAGGAAGGCTGTCAGACTGTCAGATTTACTTGCCCTGCATGTCTACAAGCTGTCATGTCAACAGCTCTGAATGCAGCAGATCCTCTAGGATGGGTGAGGATATGGCGTCTTCATGGGAGCAGACTGACTAGGAGCCTGCCCCAGCAGAAAGAAAGGCAGAAGGGGCCGAAGGGGCGTGGTATTTGGGAGGACAGGGTTTTAGTGGGTGATGAGT
>NW_021617395.1:0-6632 GCF_004785775.1 Grammomys surdaster | reverse complement strand
TGCCAAATGTAAAAAGTTCCTAACTCAAAACATTCAGGAAATTTGGGATATTATGAAAGGACCAATCTTAAGAATAATAGGAATAGAACAGGGTGAAGACGCCCAGTACAAAGGGCGAGAAAACATCTTCAGCAAAATCATACAAGGAAAAATCAAATTTCGCTAACCTAAAGAAAGCCAACAGTGTCAACTAACCTGAACCCCTGGGAGCTCCCAGAGACTGAGCCACCAACCAAAATGCATACACACAGGCTGGTTCTAGGATGTGTGTGTGTGTGTGTGTGTGTGTGTGTGTGTGTGTGTGTGTCAGAGGGCTGCCACATATCTGGCTTAGGTGGGAGAGGATGAGCCTAATCCTGCAGAAAATTGCTACACCATGATGAGAGGATGGGGATATAGCTCTCTCAGAGGCAAAGGGGAGATGGATGGGAGAACTACAAGGGAGGGAGGCAACATTTGGAATATAAATAAATAAATTTTTTAAAAAAGAAAGAGATGGCTATAAATGTACAAGAAGCTTACAGAACACCAAACAGATTGGACCAGATAAAATCTTCCCACCACATAATAATAAAAACACTAAATATATAGAGCAAAGAATATTAAAAGCTTCAAGGAAAAAAAGGCCAAGTAACATATAAGGGCAGACCTATCAGAATTACACCTGACTTCTCAACAAAGACTCTAAAAGCCAGAAGATCCTAGACAGATGTCATGCAGACCCTAAGAGACCACAGATGCCAGCCCAAACTGCTATACCCAGTAAAACTCTTACTCATCATAGATGGAGAAACCAAGATATTCTATGATAAAACCAAATTTAACCAATATCTTCCTACTAATCTAGCCCTACAGAGGATACTAGAAGGGAACTCCACACAAGGAGGGTAACTACACCCAAACACCTCCACCATCAAAATGACAGGAACTAACAATCATGGGTCATTAATATCTCCCAACAACAATGGACTCGATTCACCAATAAAAAGATACAGACTAACAGACTAAATATGTAAACAGTATCTATCATTCTGTTGCATATAAGAAACATGCCTCAGAAACAAAGATAAACACTACCTCAGAGTAAAGGGCTGGAAAGGGGTTTTCAAACAGGCCAAAGAAACAAGCTGGAGTAGCCATTATAATATCTTATAAAAATAGTCTTTCAACTAAAGTTAACAACAGAGATGGGGAAGGGCACTTCATACTCATCAAAGGAAAAATCTACCAAGATGACGTGTCAATTATGAATATCTATGCCCCAAATGCAATGGCACCCACATTCATAAAAGAAATTTTACTAAAATTCAAAACACACACTGAACCCAACACAATAATAGTGGGGGACTTCAACACCCCATTCTCACTAATGAAAAATCATTTAAGCATAAATTAAACAGAAACTAAATAATAAACCTAACAGATGGTATGAACCAAATGGATTTAACAGATATCTATAGAACCTTTAACCCAATACACACACACACACATATATATCATGATACACAAGGAACCCTCTCCAAAACTGATCACATAATCAGCACAAAGCAAGCCTCAACAGATACAAGAAGCTTGAAATAACTCCATGCATTCTATCAGATTACCATAAAACTTGACTCTGAACAAAAACAAATTAACAGAAAGCCCACATACTCGTGGAAACTAAAGAATGGTGTACTCAATGATCACTTGGTCAGGGAAGAAATAAAGAAATTAAAGAGTTTCTAGAATTCAATGAAAATGAAGGCACAGTATATCTAAACTTGTAGAACACAATGAAAACAGTGCTAAGAGGAAAGTTCATAGCACTAAGTGCCTTCATAAAAAAAATTGGAGCGATCCTATACTAGCAATTTAACAGCACACCTGAAAGCTCTAGAACAAAAAGAGGAAAACACACCCAAGAGGAATAGTCAGGAGGACATAATCAAATTCAGGGCTGGAATCAATCAATTAAAAACAAGGAGAACTGTACAAAGAAGCAACAAAACTAAGAGCTGGTTCTTTGAAAAAATCAACAAGATAGACAAAGTGTTAGTTAAACTAAATAAAAGGCACATAGTCAGTGTCCAGATTACCAAAATCAGAAATGAAAAGGGAGACATAATAACAGAAACTGAGGAAATTCAAAAAACCATTAGGCCTTACTTCAAAAGCCTGTACTCAACAAAACTGAAAGTCTAAAGAAAACGGACAATTTTCTAGACAGATACCACCTACCAAAGTTAAATCAAGATCAGGTAAACTATCTAAACAGTCCCATAACCCCTAAGGAGATAGAATCAGTCATTAAAAGTCTCCCAACCAAAAAAAGCCAAGTGCCAAATGGACAAGGGACAGAACCAGACTGCCAACTCTTTCCCTATCTATTCAATATAGTACCTGAAATTCTAGCTAGAACAATAAGACAATAAATGAAGATCAAGGGGATGCAAATTGGAAAGGAAGAAGTCAAGGTATCACTATTTGCAGATGATATGATAGTATACATAATCCCCAAAGTTCTACCAGAGTACTCCTGCAGCTGATAAACACTTTCAGCAAAGTGGTTGGATATAAAACTAACTCAAAGAAATCAGTAGCCCTCCCTTATACAAACAACAAATGGGCTGAGAAAGAAATTAAGGAAACAGCACCCTTCACAATAGCAACAATTAATATAAAATATCTTGGTGTGAATCTAACCAAGCAAGTGAAAAACCTGTATGACAAGAACTTCAAGTGCCAGAAGAAAGAAATTGAAGAAGATATCAGAAGACAGAAAGATCTCCCAGGTCATGGATCAGTAGGATTAACACAGTAAAAATGACCATTTTACCAAAAAACAATCTACAAATTCAATCCACTCTCCCATCAAAATTCCAACACAATTTTTAGAGACCTCAACAGAGCAATTCTAAACTTTATATGGGAAATAACAAAAACAAAAAACCCAAACCAACCAAACAACAACAAATAGGGTAGCCAAAACATTCCTAAACAATAAAAAACCCTGTAGGAATCACCATCCCTGATCTCAAGCTGTACTATAGAGCAATAACGATAAAAACTGCATGATATTGGTAAAGAGAAAGGCAGATAGATCAATGGAATTGAAGACCCAAAATAAACCCACACACCTATGGACACTTGATTTTTGACAAGAAGCCAAAACTATACAATGGAAGAAGGAAAGCATCTTCAACAAATGGTGCTTATCTAACTTGATGTCTGCATATATAGAAGAATGAAAATAGATCCATATTAATCACAGTATAGGAAACTCAAGTCCAAATGGATCGAGAACCTCAACATAAAACTGGATACACTAAATCTCATAGAAGAAAAAGTGGGAAATACCCTTGAAGGCATTGGTGACAGAAGACAATGTCCTGAAAAGAACACCAATGTCTCACAGGCTCTTAGATCAACAATTGATAAATAGGACCTCATGTAACATAAAAGTTTCTGTAAGGCAAAGGACACTGTCAATAGGACAAAAATGGCAGCCTACAGATTGGGAAAGATCTTCACTAACTCTACATCCAACAGAGGGTTAATATCCAAAAATAGAAAGAACTTAAGAAGTTAGACTCCAACAAACAAAATAACACAATTAAAAATGGGATACAGAGCTAAACAGACAATTCTCAACAGAGGGATTTTGAGTGGCCAAGAGAGAAGAACCTAA
Organism: Grammomys surdaster; assembly: GCF_004785775.1. NCBI lineage: Eukaryota > Metazoa > Chordata > Mammalia > Rodentia > Muridae > Grammomys > Grammomys surdaster. Next base: position 2,962 of record NW_021617395.1, on the reverse strand, counting down.
AGAAATGCTCAATATCCTTAGTCATCATGGAAATGCAAATCAAAATGACCCTGATATTCCACCTTACACCAATCAGAATGGCTAAGATCAAAAACTCAAGTGACAGCATATGGTTGCAAGGTTGTGGAGAAAGGGGAACACTCCTCCATTGCTGGTGGGATTGCAAACTTGTACAACCACTCCAGAAATCACTCTAGCAGTTCTCAGAAAGTTGGAAATAGTTCTACCTGAAAACCCAGCTATACTGCTCCTAGGAACATACCCAAAAGATGCTCTACCATACAACAAGGACACATGTTCCAATGTGTTCTTATTCATAATAGCCTTATTCATAATAGCCAGAAACCATGAGCAACACAGGTGTCCCTCATCTGAAGAATGGATGCAGAAAATGTGGTTCATTTACATAATGGAATACTATTCAGCTATTAAAAACAAGGACATCATGAATTTTTCCTGCAAATGGATGGATCTTGAGAATATCATCCTGGGTAAGGTAACCCAGACCCAAAAGTGCATGGATACTCACTGATAAGTGGATATTATTGGCCATAAAATACAGGATACCCATACTTTATTCCATAGACCCAAAGAAGCTAAACAAGAAGGAAGGCCCAAGCAAGGATGCTTGAATCACACTTTGAAGAGGGAACAAAATAGTTAAAGGAGATAGAGGGAGAAAGGGAACTGAGTGGGAGATGAGAAGGGTAAGGGAATGGGGGGCAGGATCAGGTGTAGAGAGATTCACGGGAGAAACCCAGATTTCCAGGAGAATGAATCAAAATCTATAACTAATGGAAATGGGGTATGGGGGAAATCTCTAGGAAGTCCCAGAAACCTGGAATGGGAGAGGCTCCCAGGAGCCAATGCATGTGACCTTAGCCAAGATGCTTAACAATAGGGACATGGAACCTGAAGAGGCCACCTCCTGTAGCCAGGAAGGTCTTCCAGTGTAGGGATAAGGACACCATGAAACTTTCAAACCAAAAGTTGTCCTGTCTAAAAGAAATACAGGGACAAAGTCAAAGCACATACTGAAGGAATAGCCAACCAATAACCAGCCTAATTTGAAACCCATCCAATGGGCAAACAACAATCCCTACCAGTATTAATGATACTCTGTTATGTTTTCTTTTTTTTTTGGCTCATATTTTTTTTTAATTTCTTTTTTTTTGAACATGAAATGCTTTTTTTTATAGCATGTTTTACAAGGGGAGGGGGTAAGAGGGTCCAGGTGGTGGAAAAGTACAAAATCTTCTTGGCCTGTGCCTTGAAACATGTCATGGTCTATATGGTACACTGCCTTGAATTATGATCTGCCTGCAGTTCTTCAGAAGATATGGTACACTGCTTGAGTTATGGTCTCCCTGCTATTCTTAAGAAGACATGGTACTCTGCTTTGAGTCTATCTGCAGTTGCTAAGCAGGATCTTGCAGTTGCCAAGCTTCAGAGGACATTGTGCAGGTGGGGAAAGGTAGGGGGTAAGGGTAAGGGCGAGGGTCCTGGCTTCTGGCATCTCCCCCTTCTCTGTTTAGTTAGAGAAGGCGTCTTATGTTCAATCCCAACTATGTGAGTTTTGAATTTGGATGTCTAATTATGGGGGGTCTTAGACAAGTTCACAACCCCAAAACACTGATGTGAGACGAGTCACATCGATGGTCGAAGGCTTTAGGCTGTCGACGATGGGCAACGTCAAGGGACTCTGATGTGGGTGAAAGGAGGGTGAGAGCCCTGTCTTAGGCCATGTAGGCTGCACCCACTCCCAGCACCACGCACTCCTTTTCGGCTGCATTGGGTGGGCCCCTGGGAAGTGGACCTACAATAATCCCGTCATTGGACTAACTCACAGCCATCCTAGTCTCTTGTAAATGTTCAAGTTACCAACCATTTGTCAGTTTGGGGTGTAATATTGTCATAAAGGAAGGCTCCCCAATGTTAGCGGCCATATCAAGGGTGGCCTTGGTTTAGGAAAAAGCCAATTTTTGTTGTGGTGATCAAGAGGCCAAGCTCTCTAGCGAGAGAAATGAGGGCAAAGCCAGGCATACCAGGAACCCTTCTGGAGGGCGTGGAAGTCTAGGGGTCGACCGTAGGGGGAGGCAGGGGAGCTGACAGCTGTGTCAGTCTCCTGCGGAGTCACTTCTGGATCCTCTGCAATTTTCAGCTGATGGTAATGAACTTCAACTGCCTTCTTGATGGCAGCATCAACCTGGTTCCGTGGACGACAGGTCACGGGCGACGATCTCTGTCTTGCTCAATCTTGATGTTGTGCACACATCCTCTCAATGAGGGTCCATCCGGATGGGTCCGTGCCTCGAGCCCCACGTCTGGGTGCCACTTGACCCGACCGGCGGGTCCTGGTTATTCGTGGGGGCGAGGAGGACTGCAACCTGCTATTCTTCAGAAGATATGGTACACTGCTTGAGTTATGGTCTCCCTGCTATTCTTCAGATGATATGGTACACTGCTTTGAGTCTATCTGCAGTTGCCAAGCAGGATCTTGCAGTTGCCCAGCTTCAGGGGACCTTGTGCAGGTGTGAAAAGGTAGGGGGTGAGGGTAAGGGCAAGGCTCCTGGCTTCTGGTCCATCTGGGTTAGAACTTCTAATAGCAGGCATCACGGGTGATTCAATTTTACCTGGAAAGAAAAAAGAAGGGGATTCTCAGAGAGATTTCTCTTCCCTGGATGTAAATTGTTATTCATCGTATTTATGATTGGGCCTGGCTTTGTGAGGGTATCTATTTTTTTCATTAATATTTGTGGTAGCCGGTTAGCTGTGCCTTCTGTGGTATTGGACAGGCATATCAGTCCTCGGCTCCATAAGGGAACTGGGACTGGGGCATTCCCTTTATGGGTATGAGGGTCCTTCCCCATATCTGTGGCAAAGTTTTGTTGGTCTTGGTGGTGCCCGAGGTCACCAACATGGTCAGCAAGAGATTTGCCATGAGCTTTCAGCTTTAGAGAGA
>NW_021617394.1:0-4801 GCF_004785775.1 Grammomys surdaster | reverse complement strand
GGTGGGCACTACCCCCAATTGTCAGCCACGGTGGCAGAGACTGTTAACCTTCAAACCTCCGCCAGTACCCTACTAAAAGGCGGGCTAATGATCCTTAATCAACGCCTTGATTTAGTGAGAGAGAGATTAGATATCCTCTTTCAACTAGCCCAATTGAGATGTGAGAGAAAACTGGGTACACTTTACATCACCAGTGTACAGTATAAAAACTTTACTCGTGTAACTAATCTGTCCAGAAAATTGTTTCAGTATCTTACAGGAAACTGCTCAGAAAACTTCAGTGAGACACTCAGAAAATTGAGAGCAGCTGGGGTGAACATTAACTCGACGCACGTGGATCTGTCCCTGACTGAGGGACTGTCCTCCTTTCCTTTTCTTCCCTTTTTTAAGTGGGTGGGAGTAGGCCTGTTTGGTATACCCTAGTTGTGGATTAGTATTCATCTTTTGGTTGGTTGCAAACTCAGAGTTCAACATAATCTTGACAAGGCTATTTTTGCACAGGCGCTTCCAAAGTACTAGGGGCTTCCCCTGCAGTGTGGTTATCACTGCCTCAATTAAGCAGTCTCCCCCCCCACGAGTGGTGGTGCTAAATGTTAGGCCATCAGCGTTGCACCCCAGAACATTTGCCCTTTACACTGGGTCAGTGAGGAGTCTTGGCCTGGTTGATTCTTGTCTGTATAGCTGTGGTGCCTGAATTTTGAGACAAACAGCCCTTGCACCCCTAGGAGATGACTCCATTGCACAGGGATGGGTGTTTGCATCTCTTTCTGTTCCCCTTAGCCCTTGCACCCGGAGGACTTGTTTCCATTGCACCTGGTAGGGTAAGGGAGACGGTCTTGAACTGTTGGTTCTTGAACGCTTATTCCCCCAAGATGGAATTCGTTCGATCGACCATGGGTTTGAGTCATAACCGGTACCATACTAGACAGGCCAAGAACAGCCAGTTAGATAACTCCATCCTTTTATCTCCAGGCCGGCTGTCAATTGATCCCAACGACGGGAATAAGCTGATCTCATATGCCAGAGGTATACCACGAATGGTGATATTACCCGGTGACAGGCATTACGAGTGACCACTACCTGGGGCGCACATTCTGAGAATGCCAGGTGTGGGTGCGCGACCCTCGTAGCCTAGCCAGAGAGCTCACCATTCTTTGGTGCTGGCTGGGGAGAAATGTCAGTCAGCCTAGACACGGGACATTGACCAGTGCCTGTTTAACAAAACAAAAAAGAAATAGCCAGTAGACAGATTCCTCAGCCGCTGTACCCAAGGGCTTCTGGTAAAGACACCCTGTAAAGCCTCAAACATTTCTATACACAGTCCCTGCCCACTAAGGTGTTCGTTCCACGGATAGAAGGTCTGGTAAGTCAATAACGGAGTGGACGGATAAGTCTCGGCCACCTAAGACAGGGCAGCCTCGGGTGGGGAGGCTGACCCCGTGACGGGTAAGAGTTTGAGCACCGCCCTCTAAAGAGACTCAGACCCGCCGTGAGACCCCCAAATATGGGAGTTACGTAACCTTCCCAGGGACCTCTACCACCCTCTGCTTTTAAAAACAAAAAGGGGCAGATGTTAGGAGCCGCGGCAGGTGCTGGCAAAGTCCGCCATCGCTAGGTGGCGCTGTCAGCCATAATTCTTCCTAGTAAACAAATAAAGTGCGCATGTGCCATGTAAAGCCCGCCAAGGCTAAGCCCATCCCACGGCGTTTGGCGCGCTACGAGTTTGCGACCAATCAGAGATGATTACGCCGCTCTAGGGTATATAAGGGCTTTTCCCAGGGCTGGGAGTCGTCTTCTGCCACCATTTTGGTTTAGGGAAATAAACGTGTTTCTACGGAAGGATTCTGGTGTGTGTGTGTGTGTGTGCGTGTGTGTATGTTTTTGCCGTCGAGACCACTACGCGTGCGCCCCGCACATTTGGTGCCGAAAAACCCGGGAGAATTTACCATCGCCGGCACCGTTTTCAGAAGACCCCCGCTCGCCATCCACGCGTGGAGAGAATCCAGAACCGTAGGACGGGGTAACGTTCTCTGAAATATATGTTTCGATTTGATTTGATTCACTTCCCTCCCCAGTTGGCAGGAATGTTAGAGGCTTTCGCCATGGTGCTAGCAGCATCACTCTTTTTACTCCTGGTTTTTGTGAGGGTTTGGAGAATAGTACAAATCAGCATGTCAGAGACAGAGACAGGACAGAAGCACTTAGGAATTCAGAAAGAAAAAGGAAGAAAAAGTATATTTAAGGAAAAAGGCCCTTCCAAAGACACACAGTCCAAGGAAGTGAGAGATGAGAGAAAGAACGCTCTTGGGAGAGACGGGAGGATAGGAAGCCTCAGAAAGAGATCTCTTTATCCGGTAAAGGAAGTGCCGGGGCGTGATGCCTCTGAGTCGGAGGGGATAACTTCCTCAGAGGACTCAGATGAAGACATAGGTAAACAGTTACCGCCGCAAAATCTAAAGCAGGGGAAAACGAGAGATAGAAGCCGGACGGCCTCTCGGCCTGTAGCGCCCTCCCAACCTAATGTTCCCGGCGCACTTCCGCCTCATGTGGACGGACGCGGCTCAAGCTCCTTCCTTTCAGAGGAAGACAAAAGAAAAATGTTACAAGCTTTTCCAGTGTTTGAGGACGCGGGAGGAGGCCGTGTCCACGCGCCTGTAGAGTATGCTTCTATCAAAGAATTTGCTGAATCGGTTAACAAATATGGAGTTGATGCTAATTTTACAATTATGCAGCTTGAGAGATTTGCCACTATGGCAATGACTCCGAATGATTGGCAGAACACAGTAAAAGCTGCCCTCCCTAATATGGGACAGTATATGGAATGGAAGGCCTTGTGGCACGACGCTTCTCAAGCACAGGCAAAGGCCAACGCTAATGCAGAGGGCAACCAGAGACAGTGGACTTTCGAATTATTAACAGGGCAAGGACAGTATGTTGCTGACCAGACTAACTATGATTGGGGAGCATATGGCCAGATTTCCGCCGCCGCAATTAAGGCATGGAAGGCCCTCTCGAAAAGGGGCGAGGCTGGAGGAAATTTAACAAAAATATTACAAGCCCCCCAGGAGTCCTTCTCAGAATTTGTTGCTAGAATGACAGAAGCAGCAGGCAAAATTTTCGGAGACCCAGAGCAAGTCAAGCCATTGATCGAGCAATTAGTATATGAAAATGCCTCACCAGAATGTAAGGCAGCTATTGCCCCTAGGAGAAACAAAGGGCTGACAGATTGGATAAAGGTCTGCCGAGGTCTTGGAGGCCCACTGACTAACGCCGGCCTGGCAGCAGCTATCCTGCAGGGCCAGAGCCGCTCAGGTCCTGGCGGCCGTAAAGTATGTTATAATTGTGGTAAACAGGGTCATTTGAAACGAGAATGTCGTACTCCTATACAAAAGAAAACCCCTGGGTTATGTACTAAATGCAGGAAGGGATATCATTGGGCCAATGAATGTCGCTCGGTTAAGGACATTCAGGGAAGGATTATTCAACATGATCCCTCCCCTATAGAAAGAGATGAAAATATTTCAAAAAACGAATATTCGGGCCCAATGTCTCAGGGCCCCAAAAAATATGGACACAAGCCTACAACCGGGGGAGATCTCTAACTACAGAGCTACTAGAGGGTCCGCAGGGTTGGACCTCCGCTCTATCTCCCAATTCTTATTAATGCCACATGAGGGTGTGCAACCTATCCCGGTTGATTTTAAAGGTCCCCTGCCTGAGGGAAGCGTTGGCCTCATTATAGGCCGCTCCTCTCTTACCCTGAAGGGGCTTGTGGTTCATCCTGGTGTCATAGACCAAGATTATACAGGAGAACTTCAAGTTCTCTGTTCTTGCCCACAAGGCATATTTTCTATCTCCCCTGGAGATAGGATTGCTCAATTGGTTATTCTTCCAAGTTTACATAATTGTTTTCCATCCACCGGGGCGCCAAGAGGTGCCAATAGGTTCGGTTCTTCAGGAACTGACTTTGCTCATTTAGTAGTGGATCTCAAAACCAGACCCACTTTACAATTAACAATAGAAGGGAAGAGCTTTACAGGAATTTTAGACACAGGAGCTGATAAAAGTATTATTTCCTCTAACTGGTGGCCAAAAACGTGGCCTGTCACACAGTCATCCCATTCCTTACAAGGCTTGGGATATGAGGCCAACCCCACCGTCAGTTCACGCTCCTTGACTTGGAAGACGCCAGAGGGTCAGACAGGAAGCTTTATACCTTATGTGCTTCCTCTCCCCGTTAACCTCTGGGGAAGAGACATTTTACAAGACCTGGGACTGACACTAACTAATGAGTACTCTCAACAAGCTATTAATATTATGAAAAGAATGGGATATAAGGAAGGAAAAGGCCTTGGCAGAAAGGAACAGGGAAGGTTGAACCCAATTTCACAAGAAAGTAATACAGGGAGACAAGGTCTGGGTTTTCCCTAGTTGCCACTGAGGGCTCCTTGCCCATACCCTGGCTTACAGAGGAAGCCGTGTGGGTTCCTCAGTGGCCCCTATCCTCTGAGAAATTGTAAGCTGCTACAAGGCTGATTGAGGAACAGGCACAGCTTGGTCATTTAGAACCTTCTACTTCTCCTTGGAATACCCCTACCTTTGTTATAAAAAAGAAATCAGGAAAATGGAGACTTCTCCATGATCTAAGGGCCATTAATAAACAGATGCAGCTGTTTGGCTCAGTACAACGAGGGCTGCCTCTGCTCTCTGCTTTACCTAAGCAGTGGAGGATAATAATTATAGACATTAGGGATTGCTTTTTCTCCATTCCCCTACACCCGCAAGATAGGCAAAGATTCGC
>NW_021617393.1:0-1402 GCF_004785775.1 Grammomys surdaster | reverse complement strand
TCTTCACAGCAAGGGAAGTCAAGTGCTGGGATAGTTATTGTGCTGGAGTTCCTGACTCTGAGCTGGAAAAATCTTAACCAGACTCAGAGATAAGAGGTTCCTTTCCCTTCCACACCCTCTTGGTTTTCTCTGCTTTGCTCTCCTGCCTCAGTTTCTCCTTCTGGGACCTTGGTTCCTTAATCTTAGGGGTTCCTGAGGCCAAACTGTTTTTGTAAACTCTGCAAATCTAAAGAAGGATGGGGAACCAGGGACTGAACATTGTGATGTGTATGGTCTAAGGGAAGCCTGAAATGGCCCCAGCATGGGGATGAGAGGAGCTTCACCTAGATGGGACTCTGGAAGTGAAGATGTAAAGACTCCGGATCTTACCCCATAGAAACAGTAATCACACATGGAATTGGTTGTCTAACCATAAAATTAGGACCAAAATATCACTTTAAAAAATTATCACACATCTGAGAACTCTGACAGTAAGTCATTAAAACTGGACGAAAGTTTTGACATTGAGTTGGATAGGACTGAGGACACGTTGCCCCAGTTTTAGGTGTTTATGGAACTCGGCCCCTTCCATCTGTTTGGTGGACCACACAAGGGTGGTTGTGATTGGCAGTTCAGTGGAATCAGTAATTTGCACAACTTCAGTTTGGTGAGTCCCTACTTTCCCACAGTTTATTTCAGCACAGGATAAGAGCTGCACGTGTGAGCTCTGGGAGTATGAAAACCCAGCGCTTCATGTGTTCTGGTTTCCAGGTGTTGAACAATTTGCCACATTGGCAAAAACCTGTTGGCTTAAGATAATGCCTTTTTGTGGGGCTGTGGAAATCCTGGGGTGTTTGGCCATGCCCCCAGAGCCCAGAGACCTGACACGAGGTCTCCAGGTAACATAAGTCACATAAGGCACAGGTAGAGGGCGGGGGAACAGGTCTCTGCCTCAAGATTTACATATTACCTAAGGCCCTGGCCCCGCCCCTCCCCCTTCCAATATAAAGAAACCCCTTCGGACATGTTTTGGGATAACATGCCATCATTCAAACTCATCGCCATGTCAATAAATCTGCATGCCTTCAACTCCACGTGTCTCTTAGAACTCTGGGCTCAATTGTGTAAGTGGAAAACTCAGCGGGCAGGGGGGTTGGGGGGGAAGTGGGGGGGGTGGGGACCTGGGGGACTCAGCCGAGCCCGTAGTACACAAGCATGACCCGCGCCCCGCGCGCGAGTTTTGACCCACACCTTTTCTTAGTTTTAGAGGTTAGACATCCAAAAGGATTCAGGGAGGACAGATACCAAGGTGTTGGCAGTGCCAGCTGCCTCCAAAAGCTCGGGGAGAGCCTGTCCCCTGCCCTTTCTGCCTCCAGAAGCTCAGGGAGAGCCTATCCCCTGCCCTTTCCTCCTGGCAGCTGCT
>NW_021617392.1:0-3065 GCF_004785775.1 Grammomys surdaster | reverse complement strand
TGGTATTGGTACAGAGACAGGCAGGAAGACAAATGGAATAGAATTGAAGACTCAGAAATGATCCCACACTTCTATGGTCACTTGATCTTTGACAAAGGAGCTAAAACTGTCCAGTGGATAAAGGACAGCATTTTCAACAAATGGTGCTGGTTCAACTGGAGGACAACATGTAGAAGAATGAAAATTGATCCATTCTTATTCCCTTGTACAAAGCTCAAGTCTAAGTGGATAAAGGACCTCCACATAAAACCAGATACACTGAAACTAATAGAAGAGAAGGTGGGGAAGAGCCTCGAATACTTGGGCACAGGGGAAAAGTTCCTGAACAGAACTCCAATGGCATATGCCCTAAGATCAAGAATTGACAAATGGGACTTCATAAAATTGCAAAGTTTCTGTAAGGCAAAGGACACTGTCAATAGGACAAAACGACAACCAACAAATTGAGAAAAGATCTTTACCAACCCTTCATCTGATAGAGGGCTAATATCCAATATATACAACGAACTCAAGAAAATAGACTCCAGACAACCAAATAACCCTATTAAAAAATGGGGTGTAGAGCTTAACAAAGAATTTTCAACGGAAGAAACTCGAATGGCCGAGAAGCACCTAAAGAAATGTTCAGCATCCTTAGTCTTCAGGGAAATGCAAATCAAAACAACCCTGAGATTCCATCTCACACCAGTCAGAATGGCTAAGATTAAAAACTCAGGTGACAGTAGATGCTGTCGAGGGTGTGGAGAAAGAGGAACACTCCTCCATTGTTGGTGGGACTACAAGATGGTGCAACCACTTTGGAAATCAGTGTGGCAGTTCCTCAGAAAATTGGACATAGCATTACCTGAGGATCCAGCTATACCACTCCTAGGCATATACCCAGAAGAGGCTCGAACATATAACAAGGACATATGCTCAACTATGTTCATAGCAACCTTGTTTATAATACCCAGGAGCTGGAAAGAACCCAGATGTCCTTCAACTGAGGAATGGATTCAAAAAATGTGGTGTATTTACACAATGGAGTATTACTCAGCTATTAAAAACAATGAATTCGAGAGGTTCCTAGGTAAATGGATGGAACTAGAAATTATCATCCTGAGTGAAGTAAGCCAATCACAAAAGAACGCACATGGTATTCACTCACTGATTATTGGATATTAGCCCAGAACCTTGAAATGCCCAAGATGCAACTCACAGCCCTCCTGAAGCCCATAAAGAAGGAAGACCTAGTGGGGGTGATTTGGTCCTTCTTAGAAGAAGCAACAAAACACTCAAGGGAGCAAATATGGAGACAAAGTGAGGGACAGAAACTGAAGGAGGGGCCGTCTCAAGACCACTCCACCTGAGTATCCCATGTGCAATCACCAAAGGTAGATGCTGATGTGGAAGTCAGGAAGTGCATGCTGATAAGAGCCTGATATGGATATCTCCTCAGAGGTCTTCAAGAGTCTGACATACGCAGAGGCAGATGCTCACAACTAGCCATTGAACTGATCATGGGGTTCTCAATAGTGGAGTTAGAGTGAAGACTGAAGGAGAGCTGAAAGGATTTGTGGCACCATGAGGAGAGCAACAATACCAACCAACCACAGCTCCCAGGGTCTAAACCGCCAGCCTGGGAGCACTTAGGGAGGGATCCAGCGCTTCAGTTGAATATGTAAGAGTGGAGGGCCCTGCTGGGCATAGGTGGAAGAAGAGAACATTGACCACATGAAGGCTGGATGCCCCAGGGGGTGGGAATTTTGAGGGTGGGGAGGTGGGAGTGGGGGGAGTAGATAGAGGTTACATCCACAGAGAAGAAGGAGGAGGGGTGAGGGGATTGGGGGTCCTGGGTGGGTGGGGGATGGGGTAAGGGGACAACATAGGAAATGTAAAAAGAAAATAAATAAAGAAAACTCTAGCTCTTAAGATCGAGCACTTGACACAAGAGCTTCCTCAAACACATTCACAGCATAATACATTCCAACCAAACTTTGGAAAGGAGACAGACTGCACAGAATATATTAGCAATCATGACTCAAGTATTTTGAAACTCCTTCCTCACCAAAATGTAAAACTCAGTTCACCTGATAACTTCTCACCAATGAAAATGGACAGAGATACTAACCTTGTGGACACTTTTCTGCTGCACTTCTAAAGAGATTAGAATTTTGAGAAAGAAGTTAAAGTCCATGTCTCTAGACAATCCTCCTGTCTCACAGCCCAAACCAGGCATTTCTTTACTGCTGGACAGGTGAGTCTGACATTCTCAAAAGAGGAGGATTCACTAGAGTTGATCACAGAGACCATTCACCATGACCTGCTCCCTAAAAGGCTCAAAGTAAAATCTGCTAAGTAAGAACTTGAGACTTTAGCCTGTTGCCTCTAAGAACTCTGGGACTGGGTGGTCACCATCGTTAGTAATCAGATTGCAGGGCATTTATTGACATTCTAAATCAGCTAAGATCTTACGCAAGTGCTTACTTCCAAGACTATTTTACTTAGAATACTTTTAATAGCTAACATTTTACTAAATATATAATTCACAGTACTTGTGTGATAATTTATTCAAGTTCAAAGGAAAAATTATCTTAATATTGAAGAAATATAAATTGGGTTCACTTAAGCACCCTTGAATTTGGCAGAGCCCTTGTAAGGCATTAAGATAAACATTTTCACCATGTAAAAGCTGTCTGGGGTTTCAAGCAGTTCAAGTCACAAAAATAATAAGGTGGAAACACATTTTATAGTAAAGATTTGTGGCTGCCACATGCAGTGCATGCATCTGGAGAGCAGCAAGCCAAGGCCATCACTGGGGAAGGCAGGACAGTGAGAGGCTATCTACTCAGGAAATGCTGACTTCTATGTGGTAAATGCTGTGGTTACATAGAAAAATCTTTTCTTTTCTTTTTTCTTTTTTTTTCTTTTTTCCTTTCCTTTCCTTTCTTTTGAGGAGTGTCAGAGCATCTATGACTTACTTTAGAAGAAGGAAAACCTGTATAAAATAACAGTGAATCTGCCAATGGTGTAGACAGGAGAAAATGTAACCCATTAATGAAAATTTTAAAATGAAATTTTTTTTT
>NW_021617391.1:0-1061 GCF_004785775.1 Grammomys surdaster | reverse complement strand
ATTTCCCAGAGTAGGGCTCTGTCTGTCCCTAGGGTGGAAGGGCAGAACTTGGAAGGCCTCAGCTGTCTGAGTCATTTGATCTCTGATCCCTTAGGAGAGGAGCTACTTCTGTCCTAAGGCCCAGCTTGGTTTTCTAAGCTAATGAGGGGCTCTGGGCAGGCCTGGCAATCAGGAGCACCAGTGGGAGGTAGCTTGCAGGTGCTTTCCAGGACTGTCCTGATAGAGCTGTAGAAAGCAGCAAGGGAGACCACAAGCCATGTCATGGTGAGTATGGGGGGCACTGTCCCCAGGCCAGGAGGTCTGCTGAGTCTTAATCTGCTTGGATTGAAATAGCCTGTGGGTGAGACTGTGGTTCAGTTGGTCCGTGTGTTGACTTGGGCAGAGGCCCTTGGCCTTTTACCCTACCTGAATGTGGATTTCCTGGATGAGTGGGTGAAAGAGTGGATGGGATGAGATGTGACAGCAAGACACTGAAGCCCTGGCAGTGAAAATCTTATCACTTTCGACTGTGCACACACAAGCATTGCTTTGCTGTGCAGTAGGAAGACATACTGGAAAACTGAAGGTCTGGTTTCTAGAAGGTTTGAATTCATTTCTCATTCAGTTTTGTGTGACAACTTTTATAAATAGTTGTGAAAGTAGTATAAAGGAGTTGATGGGGATCATCCATTGGTAATACTTGATCAGAATCCTTTCACCTTTCCACTAACACCATGTAACTTGGCATGATTCAGGGTAGAAAAGGAGTTGCAGAGATGCAGAGATTTCCTAGGTGTGCATGGTGGTGGAAAAGTTGTATACTTGAAGTAAAATTGCACATATTTAGTGTATGTATCTGATGCATTTGGGAATATTGCCAACATCCATATAACATCATTACCTACCACAATAAAAAAAAAAAAACCGGAAACCATGTTCTCTATGGATTCTTTTTTGAACAATTTATTTATTGATTTTATTGTTTATTTATTATTTATTTATTTATTTATTTATTCATTTATTTATTTTTATGTATGTGAGTACACTGTGGCTGTCTTCGGAAACACTACATGAGAGCCTCA
>NW_021617390.1:2250-7734 GCF_004785775.1 Grammomys surdaster | reverse complement strand
GGGATTTCTTATTCATCTTAAAGTTCATTTTGCTTATGAGTATGTGCGTCTGATATGGGTACCCACAGAGACCAGAAGGGAACGTTGGGTTCTCCGAGCTGGAGTTACAGGTGTTTGTGAACCGCTCTGATGTGGGATACTAGGATCTGAACATCCAGGCTCCCACAGAACAATGAACACTTTAAACCCACAGGCATCTCTCTCGTCCCCCCTGGGGGAAGAAAGGGGTTGGAATTTCCAAGGATCCATTCAGCTTAGGACTCGTTGGTCCTGAGGACCAGGCTCATAAAAGCAAGAGATGAGAGTGGCTCACACCCAGACTGCCCGTTTGCCTGATCCTAGGGAAGAAAGGGAAACTGAGGCAGAAACAAGACCTCCCCCCAGAATCCAACGTTCCCTCCTCCCCCAACATGATGACACCTTGGGAGGGTCAGAGGAGACAGAAAAAAGACTGAGAGTCAGGAGTGGAGTTCTCTAAGTCACCCGTCAACAATATCCCACCATCATAAAGGGCCTGCCTTGGACTTTGTCCTGCCCTTTGCTAGGGGCACTGGCCCCTGGGCCATGACCCCCTACTGGCTCGTCTCTAGTGAGGGCTTGACATGAAGGACAAAGGGGCAAAACATCTGAGAACACTTCTTATGAGGTATGGATTAGGATCCTGTTGGGTCTCCATAGGGCAGGAGCTTCCCCGTGCTGTGTCATATCCACCCACCCCATTCTCTCTCTCTCTCTCTCTCTCTCTCTCTCTCTCTCTCTCTCTCTCTCTCTCTCTCTCTCTCCACTGTTTTCTCTTCCCCTTGGTCCACCCCATATGCTATGATCCATCCATCTCTAGCCTCAGTCTCCCCTTCTATAGAATGGCAGCTTCTTCAGAATTCTTTCTCTCTGTTGAAGGAGTCTGATCAGCACCCATTAGCATCTAGGTCCTTCTGTGTCCCAAACCCAGGGACCTAGGACACCAATGCCTCTCACTGTCCTTGGCAATGGCAGGATAGGATGTAGCTACAGGAATAGCTCTGTGACCTCAGCTATGCCCTGTCTGGAAGATACCCTCTTATCTTGCTCCTACATCTGGATATATGGGATATCATTGGGACACAATGTCCTCTGGGCTGCCCTGCCCTGTTTAACCTTAACAATTACCGTCTCGTCCCCACACCCATGATGGCAGTGACTAAGGCCTGGAGTTTCCTGTCCACACGAGTGCCTTTGACCACCACCTTTGCCATTCCCAGGCACTTGTCCTGCCCTTAATCGATATCACTGTTCTGCTCCAGGGTTGCCATAGCAACAACCCAAACCTGGAAGGCTTAGAATGGCAGAGATTTCTCACAGTTCTGGCTAGAGGGATGAAGCAGGGTGCTCATCTTTTGTGGTGATGGTGGCGGCAGTGGTTGTTGTGGTAGTAGAAGTGGTTGTGGTGCGGGCGGCAGCGGCGGTGGCGGCAGCGGCGGTGGCGGCAGCGGCGGTGGCGGCAGCAGCCGTGGCGGTGGCTGTGGTGGCGGTGGCTGTGGTGGCGGTGGCTGTGGTGGCGGTGGCTGTGGTGGCGGTGGCTGTTGTTGATTAGAGTCAGCTCTGTCATTCCATCACATGGGATCCAGGGGTCCAACATCATAGTAGGCGCCAAGGGTTTTTATTTGCTGAGCCATCCCACCAGCCCGCCTCGTTTGTGTAGAAGGCACCTCTGCAGGCATCTGTCTCGAGACTCTAATGGCTGCTGGCAGATCTCTGACCCTCATCTGCCTCTGCTTCCTTCGACCCCATGACCTTCTCCTCGTGCCTACATCAGTCTTGGGTCCAGATCTTCCTAAGGACACTGGTGGTGTTGGGTTAGGGATTGTGTGCACGATCGCATTTTGACCTTGCAAAGACTACTGTCAAATATGGCTGCCACCAGCAAAAAATAAAACAAAGTAGAGAGAGGTCTCCTGAGGGGCTCAGATAGGGTTTCAATTCAAATAACAAGAAAAACAGACAGGAGATGGGCTGATGAGGTAGAGGGCCCTGATTCTTCTTCCCTTGTTTCCTAGCCCCCCTCTAGCACCTCCGTCTTCCCTTCTCTCCCTCTCTAATTTTCTCCTGTAGCACTGGGGCTCCAACTCAGAGCCTCAGCAAGCTAGCCAAGTGCTCTACCATTGAGCTGTAGCCCCAGATCAAGGCTTTCTTTAAAATAGTAATTGCTGGGCTCATGAGAATTTACCTGGCTTGACAGGTCAAAGCAATTGCCCAGCCTGATGACCTGAGTTCGACTCCTGGGTTCTATGTGGTAGAAGGAGGGAGCTGTGTCCGGAAAGTTGAGTTTTGACTTCCACAGGTGCAGTGGCACACAAAATCATCCATAGATAGATGGATGGATAGATGGATGAACAGATGGATGGATGGATGGATGGATAGATGGATGGATGGATAGATAGATGAACAGATTGATGGATGGATGGATGGATAGATAGATAGATAGATAGATAGATAGATAGATAGATAGATAGATAGATAATAAATCAATGTAACAATATTAAAATAATTGCTATGGGCCAGAATTTACACTAAGGGAGGCTAGCTGGCAGGGAAGAGGCAGAAGGAACCCCAGTCGTTTCTGTCAGGTCCATGTCTTGTCCCTGCCATGTCCTTTGTCTGTTTGGTCTTTTTCTGTATCTCTTAAATTCTAAAATCCTCTTTAGCCTCAGCCTGGGCAAGCTATTCCTTAATAATTGGTCAAGATTTTTTTTTAAAGGTCTATCTATCTATCTATCTATCTATCTATCTATCTATCTTTTTATTTATTATATGTAAGTACACTGTAGCTGTCTTCAGACATCCCATAAGAGGGCATCAGAGCTCATTACGGATGATTGTGAGCCACCATGTGGTTGCTGGGATTTGAACTCATGACCTTCAGAAAAGCAGTCAGTACTTGTAACCACTGAGCTATCTCACCAGCCCCTTGGTCAAGATTTAAAGTGAGAAATAAACCAGTAAAATGAACTGTATGCTCAGAATCAGCTGGCTTGTAACCTCTGTGAAGTCTGAAGCAGGAAGGGAGGTCACGCTGGGCTACCTAGTAAGATGCAGTCTCAACAAACAGAAACAGACCACTCAACAAAAGTAAATACAAGAGGGGCTTACACAACATAGTATGCTGTGTGTGTTATAGGTTAGGACCTGTACATGAGGAAGGGAGGGAGGGAGAAGGAGGAAGAGAAAGAGGAGGAGGAACAGGACAAAAGAGAAAGAGAGAGAGAGAGAGAGAGAGAGAGAGAGAGAGAGAGAGAGAGAGATTTCTAAGCTTTGATCACCTTGCTTACTATTATCCAAGTCCACTAATTTTCCTGAAAATTCCATGCATTTGTTTTCTTTACAGCTGAATATATTCCATAATGCCCATATGCTCACATATCAACAGCTGTTAAGTGTGGATATGATGTTAAAAAGCTTATTCTTTTTCAATTTTAACTGTTATAGTGTGTGTGCGTGTATGTCTGTGGTGTGTATGTGTGTCTGTGTGTTTGTGTGTCTGTGTGTGTGTGTCTGTGTATGTGTCTGTGTGCGTGTGTGTAGTACAGAAAAACTGCAACTGACAGTCAAAGAGTAAAACCCTAAGCAAAGTTCCGTGGCTTCAGGACGGCCGCTCTGACACTTACCGATGTTCACTGAGATGCACAGCAGTGTACCTATCAGGTGTTGGTGTGGTTTCCTTAAACTGGCTGCGTGATGTTTTTGTTTGTAAGTTCATTACAATTTGGTGACTTTATTGGGGGGGGGTGCAAAACAAAAAAAGAAACAAAGCAAAGCAGGGCCGGGGGATAGCCGAGTCCCAAGTCTTGTAGGCACAATGGCCTCGATTCCCAGAACCCACAGAGAAAAGGAAGGAGGCTGGAGAGATCTCAGTGGATAAGAGTGCCCCCATCTGGAGGCTCACAACTGTCCTTACCTGCAGCTGCAAGGGTATCTACCGCCCTCTTCTGGCCTCCTCAGGTACCTGGACACACATGGACTCTCAGCCACAGTCACAGACACATACACAAAAGTGGATAATAACTTTAAAAAAAAATTCAGGCTTGGTGGTGCACATTTATAACCAGGGAGGCAGAGACACGAGGACCATGGGACTCTCTGACTGTCAGCCTAGCATAACTTGGCTAGTTTAGGCCAATGGGAGGCCCTGTCTCAAAAACAAACAAACAAAACCCAAACAAACAAAAAAGCAGTTCATAGCCGGGCAGTGGTGGCGCACGCCTTTAATCCCAGCACTTGGGAGGCAGAGGCAGGTGGATTTCTGAGTTCGAGGCCAGCCTGGTCTACAGAGTGAGTTCCAGGACAGCCAGGGCTACACAGAGAAACCCTGTCTAAAAAAAAAAAAAAAAAAAAAAAAACAGTTCATAGTGCCTGAAGAATGATAGTCAAGTTGTCCTGCGGCTTTCATGGGCATGTTAATATACAAACTCATACATATACATCAAACACACACACACACACACGCCTTCCAAAAAGCGGAGCCAACATGAAAATCTCTAGAGAAACTGCTGAGACTGACAGCCTGGTGTGTCTTGTGGTCAGTCCCTCAGCCTGCCCCCAGCCTGTCCCCAGCCTGTCCCCAGCCTGCCCCCAGCCTGGCCCACTCTCTTTCCTCCACCCACCCATTCCCCCTTGCCCCACCAGCTGGAACTTCCTTAAGCTCTTCCCTCCGCTCGGGAGATGGGGAGGTCAGGGTTACTGAGAATGGCACAGGAGTCACCAAACCTGGTCCCTGACCCTGTGCGTGGCCAGCTCCTTTGTGCATGTCAGGCAGGGACAAACTGGGTGGTTCTAGAGAAACCTGTTGTGGGCCTGGACCTTTGGTCCATCTCTGTTATAAAAACCAACCAGTTCTGGGAACCACTGGGCCATCTTGTCCTCCCACACAATGCTTTGTTCTCTTACCTCTGACCTGTCCGAAAGTATCCCTTGAACTGAAAGACCTCAGTGAGCCCATGGTCCTCAGATGACAGGCTGAGAGCTGCTCACCTGGTCTCGGACTCGCCATGTAATCAAGATTGCCCATGAACTTAAGATGCCATCCTCCTCCACCTCCCAAGGTCTGGGGCAGCAGGGGATCGAACTTAGGTTGTAAGGTTTCGAGGCAATCATCTTTACCTAATAAACCGTCTTGCTCGCCCCTAATCTGTTTCTTTTTGAGTGAGTTTTAATGGTTTGTCTTTCAGAAACCTGTTCATTTAGTCTAAGTTGTGAAACGTACTAAAGACGGTTGCATATGAAATTGCCCCTTAGTAGCTATGGAATAGGAACACTTTGGACATTTCCTTCCTGTGTTTCATGTTAGGAGCGAGGTGACCTTTCTGAACAAGTGAACCCAGAGTTATTTTGTGTTTGTAATTCTGCAGACATTATTTTTGACATCTCTTTTGGCTCCCTTACTTTTCTTGAATTCAAATTACTCATGCATTATGCTGCTTAAAGTTGTCCAAAAGAAGTCTCAAAACAAAT
>NW_021617390.1:0-2240 GCF_004785775.1 Grammomys surdaster | reverse complement strand
ACACACACACACACACACACACACACTGCGCATGCGTGCCCCTACACTCTCATGGAAATGATTTCCCGTGTCTGTTGCACTGTTGTGAGTTTATGGGGTGTCTTAGTTATTTTTACATCACTGCGCTCTCTGGCTGGCTCAGTGCCCTGCCTGCAGCTCTTCTCGGCGACTGCCCACAGCTCTGACATCTCCAGCATCTTGGGGTCTCCAGCAGAGCCAAGCTTCGTCTTCCCAGCTTCCCCTAACCTCAGAGAAAGTTGCCACCTCCCTTTCACTTGGAATCCGTCATGGCTCCCACAGAGCCACTTGGCTAACACTGCCAAGTTCCATTTCCTACTTGGGGTGGGACCTGGTCCTTGTCCTTGAGCTACCTTGCGTAAGCTTTAATTTATTGTTGCCCTTTAAATTTTGAGGCAGCCCGGGGTATGCAGTGTATATAAAATAGATCTACAAAGCAAAGATTAACTCACAGTAAGTCATAAAGAAATTTACACTAAAAGAATTATCCGTTCAATACATAGATTTGCCATTTATTGAAAATGAAAGCAAATTTACCTGACAATGAAATGGGTGTGCTTGTTTGTCTGCGTGATACAGCTTTAAGATTAATGAACTTGATGCTTGTTTAATAGAGAAATATGAAATCTTTGCTTTCCATAGCTAAAGCACTGTTCTCCACAAGAACGCAACCACATTTACCTGTGCTTTTATAGATATGCCCGTGTGTGCCCACCTATGTACATGTGTAGGTGAAAGGTGTTGGTGTCTTCCTGAACTACTCCTCATCTTTCTTGTTTTTTGAGACAAGGTCTTACTACGCAGTCCTACTGGGCCTTGTAGTCAGAGAACCGCCTCTGTTTAATCTCTGCCTCGGCAGCAATTAAAGGTATGTGGAACCATACCTGGCCTGCAGAGTCTCTTATTGAACCTGGAGTTCAATGATTTGGTTGGACTGGCTGGATGGCTGGCCCCAGGAATCTGGGCAGTGACTACAGTCGTACCCCATGGTGCCCAGTTTTTCGTGTTGGTACTGGGGACTGAGTTTAGGTCTTCAGTACTTATACCACCCAAGCTCCAAAAGCAATATATATATATGTGTGTGTGTGTGTGTGTATAATTTTATAATTATTATAATTAAACAGTTATATTATATAACAGCAATGTAAAAATAACTAAAACACCCACATAAGCACATAGCAATATTATAAAATATGTAATATGTAATGTGTAATATGTGATATATGATATATGACGTGTGACTTGTGATATATGATAAAGTATATAAAATGCTATAATATATAATAATAGACTATATCTAATATATATCAAAACACTATAATTTATAAGATGGAATAGTGGTGAGTCAGAGCTGAGGTGTTTTAGGCCACTTTGGGCTGCATTTGTTGGTGTTAGACAGATGACATCACACGCAGCGTAATGAGGCATGTTCTGTGTTCAGATGCAAGGCTGCAGGGAAGGCTCCAGACACAACACAGGAGCGAGCCTCCACAAACACTGAAAGTTTATTTTGCTTTCCATTTTGAATACATTTTTTGATCATTTCATGTTCAGAAACAAGTGAATGTCAATTTTTTGTGACTCCCAAATGTTCTAAGTTGTCTTCTGTGAAGGACAAAGGCCATAGTTGATTCCTGACCCACTGGTCCCTAGGGCTAACATTTTTTGGAGCAGGAAGCAAGAGCTCAGAGAGATATTGAAGGAAGAAAGGAGTTAGAAAAGAAAGGAGTTTGGTGATTCGGGGAGACCAACAGTGCTGTGTCTCTTTCAGGGACCACGAGGAGCGGAAGTGTGTGGGATGGAGGAGGATGTAGCTCCCAAGATGACAGCCAGGAGACTCACTGCCAGACGATGTCCACGAACGACACAGGTACCATAGTTTGTTATGATAAAGAGCACAACAAAAAGCAACCTGGGGAGGAAAGAGATTACTTGGCTTGTACTACCAGGTATAATCTGTCCTAGTTACTCATAAAACAAAGCATTTAATTTGAAGCTTATGGTTTTAGAGGGTTAGAATTCATCACTGTCACCAGACGGAGCACAGCAGGCAGGCAGGCAGGCACAGCGCTGCAGAAGTCTCTGAGAACTCACATCTTGAGATACAACCACGAGGCGGAGGGACAGGTTGAGAGCAGTGTGTCTCCTTTGAAACTTCAAAACCCATCCCCAATAACACATCTCCTACAACAAGGCCACACCTCCTCCAACAAGGCCACACC
>NW_021617389.1:854-1140 GCF_004785775.1 Grammomys surdaster | reverse complement strand
CTTACACTAAAGACACGTGCATTACCAAGCATTCGTACTTCCAGAGCTAAAGGAAAGTACAACACCACTGAGAAAATTGAAGTCATGTTACATGTGACATTTCAGTTAGATCGTGTGTTTGGTTTAAAGCATAAACACTTCTAGCATCCGGCCATGTGTATTTCATTTTTTCATATCACATATCCCAGAAAGTTGCTAGATTCCAGCAGAAAAGCACTTTACAATGTATTGAACAAACATACTCTAAAATGCATTGCAATGCATTTGTACTTTCAGAGCTAAATGC
>NW_021617389.1:0-844 GCF_004785775.1 Grammomys surdaster | reverse complement strand
TTGTCAAGTAAGCTGCTAGATTACAGCTGAAAGGACTATACAACGTATTGAACATACTTACTCTAAAATGAAATGCAATGCATTCGTACTTCCAGAGTTAAGGCAAGCACAATACAGCTGAAAAGACTTAAACATCGATACAAGTGATATTTCAGTTAAGACTTAAGTTTGTTTTAATGCATAAACACTTGTACCATCCGGCCATGTATATTTCATTTTTTCATATGGCATGTCCCAAAAGTTGATAGATTCCAGCAGAAGAGCTCTTTAAAACTTATTGAACAAACATACTCTAAAATGCATTGCAATGCATTCGAACGTCCAGAGTTAAAGGCAAGTTCAACACTCCTGAAAATATTGAAATCACATTACATTTGACATTTCAGTTAGATGGTGTGTTTGGTTTAAAGCATAAACACTTATACCATCTGGCCATGTATATTTCATTATTTCATATGGCATGTCCAAGAAAATTGCTAGATTCCAGAAGAAAAGCACTTTAAAACGTATTGAACAAACAAACTCTAAAACGTGTTGTAATGCATTCATACTTTCAGAGCTAAAGGCAAGTATAATACAGCTGAAAAGACTTAAACAACTTTGCATGTGAAATTTCAGTTAGGACTTGTGTTTGGTTTAAAGCTTAAACACTTGTACCATCTGGCCATGTATACTTCATTGTTTCATATGGCATGTCCAAGTAAGTTGCTAGATTCCAGCAGAAAAGAACTATAACACGTATTGAACAAACATATTTTAAAGATCCGGACATTGCGATGCATTCATACTTCCATAGATAAAGGCAAGTTCAACACTCCTGAAAACATTGAAATCACATTACATG
>NW_021617388.1:0-1207 GCF_004785775.1 Grammomys surdaster | reverse complement strand
TCCATAAGTATAACAACAATATCAACCAACCAGATCCCCGAGAGCTTGCAAGGACTAAACCACTAACCAAAGAGTACACATGCAGGGACCCACAGCTCCAGTTGCATATATAGCAAGGGTTGCCTTATCTGGCATCAATGGGAGGGGAGGCCCTTGATCCTGTGAAGACTCGATGCCACAGTGTAGAGGAATGCTAGGGCAGTGATGCAGGAGTGGATGAGTGGATGGGGGAGCACCCTAATAGAAGTAGGGGGAAGGGGATGGGATATGGGGTTTGCAGAGGGGAAACCGGTAAGGGGGATAATATTTGAAATATAATATATATGTGCATATACATGTACATATACATATACCAAAAGAAAAAAGAAGAGAGAAAAAAAAGAAACCTGCCCATCCCATGTGCAGTTACAAAAAGTAGATGCTGATGTGGAAGTCAGGAAGTGCATGCTGATAAGAGCCTGATATGGATGTCTCCTCAGAGGTCTTCAAGAGTCTGACATATTCAGAGGCAGATGCTCACAACTAGCCATTGAACTGATCATGGGGTTCTCAATGGAGGAGTTAGAGTGAAGGCCATTGGAACGGAAAGGGTTTGTGACCCCATGAGGAGAGCAACAATACCAACCAACCACAGCTCCCAGGATCTAAACCACCAGCCTGGGAGCACTTAGGGAGGGATCCAGGGCTTCAGCTGAATACTTAAGAGTGGAGCATAGGTTGGGCACAGGTGGAAGAAGAGATCCTTGACCTCACAAAGGCTGGATGTCCCAGGGGGTGGGAATTTTGAGGGTGGGGAGGTGGGAGTGGGAGGGTAGGTAGGGGTTACATCCACAGAGAAAAAGGAGTATGAGTGAGGGGATTGGGGGTTCCTGGGTGGGTGGGGGATGGGATAAGGGGACAACATATGAAATGTAATTAAAACATCCAATAAAAATTTTTTAAAAAAAATTTTTAAAAAAAGAAACCTGGTAGAAATCTAGATTGTTTCCTGTAGACATCCTTTTGGATTAAAAGTAAGATGAATATGGTTATACTTAATGTAAATGCTCATCAGATAATGAAATCATCTCAAAACTTGTAAATGTGGATAGCAGGACGTATAGTGCATGCGGCTCAGCTTCTGAGCTTATTTTCTAATTCATCCCCCAGTGATTTATTATAAGTGTGTGTGTGTGTGTGTGTATGTGTGTATGTATATATATATATA
>NW_021617387.1:0-5487 GCF_004785775.1 Grammomys surdaster | reverse complement strand
GAGGGGAGGGGAGGGGAGAGGAGAGGAGAGGAGAGGAGAGGAGAAGAAAAAAAAGAAAAACATTTCTAAGTATTTTTAAAGAAGTGTTTACTAGGTGCTGGAGACATGGCTCAGCGCTTTGGAGCACTGAATGTTCCTCCAGAGGACCCACGTTCAAATCCCAGTATCCACATGGCAGCTCACAACTGTCTGTAACTTCAATATCTGACAGTCTCACACAGACATACAGGTAGGCAAAACAGCAATGCACATAAAATAAAAATAAATTACAAAAAAGAGAACTATTTACTAAGACCAAAAAAAAAAACCAAATAAACCAACCAAAAAAAAAATCGTTTTACAAGAGTATAAGGTACTGTTTCTACAATAGGTTCAGTGAGGCACTGCCAGGAAGACACAAAGGTGTATATAGCTGTATCGCAGAAGACATCTGGCCACTACCTTCACATTTGTAGAACTTAATCCAACCAATCCTGTGTGGCCAGACTTTGTGCTAACAAGGTCCTCACCCCCTCACCCATCCCCATTAGTCAGACTGCCACATTCCTGCATTAAGGAATGAACTGGATTAGTTCTAAAAACTAAGGTCTTAAAAACCATAGGAATTCTGATTAGCAATATGGACTACAACTGGCCCCTTTACTTACAGAACCAGTAACTGACAGGTCCCTGGGCAAATGCTGAAAATACACGACACCTACATGAGAAGTCATCAGAACCGGAGCTACTAAAAAATACAAAAACTGGCTGGAGGGATGGCTCAGCGGGAAAGGGCACTGGCTCCTCTTCTAGAGGATCAGAGTTCCATTCCCAGCCCCACTTGGGGGCTCGCAACCTTAACTACAGTTCCAGGGCTCTGAAGCCTCTGAGCACCTCACACACGGCATGCATTACCCTAGACACACACATATGCATCAATATAAATAAAAGTGAATATAAAAAATGAGCATGAACCTAAAAAAATGTGCCTGCTAAGTACCTCAATAAACATGCTTCTCGCCCTCATGAATCATAGCAACGAAGTATAAAAGGAGGAATGTATTATTGAAATTATCCACTTCTGAAAATTATTTTTAATAGTTGCAATATAAATACTAAAAGCTCCAAACTCCAAGCTTTAAGAACTTGGAAATGAGAGACATTACACCTCACTACGTTTCATCTACCAGCAGAGACCAAGCACCTACAGATCAAGCAAGTCACACACCTTTGTTGTAGCAACGTTTCTATCCTATTCTGTAATTGATACAGTGTTTCCCTTTTTAATTTATTATTTTAAAAGAAAGGAAGTCAAAGACTTCTGATTTTCTCCCCTATGGATTCTAGTTCTTAAAGTTTTACAGTTCAATTCTAAAAGGAAAGTATTACTGAAATTAAACTGCACCAAAAAAAAAAAAAGATTTTGTAAGCCATCTCAGTAATTACACATAATTTTCTATATTTTTAACAAGAAATATATTTTTTATTTTCAAAAAATGACTAAACTGCCTTTAAACTGACAGAGCTGCAGAACTGCCCTCCCAGAATATCTCAAACTGTTCCTATGGCTTTTGGCCAGGAACTATGTAGACAAACTTTCATAAGAATAGTAAGAAAGATTGGACCTGTAGATGATCAAATATATCCTTATTCCCCTCCATATGCCATTTTTCCTAAGACATAGAATTTTGCTTCTCTTGACCAAAGATTCAAAGATGCACAGGAGCGGACTGGCCTGGGTGCTGTGTAAGGTGTTTCTTGTACATGAAACCAACATTGAGAGCTGTTCTCATAATGGTGTCCAGCATACATTATGACAATTTTACCCCATTAAAACGTACTGTTATTTTATAATGACCTTTTCCCCCTATTTCCTTCTCTGGCATTTCCAATTGTCTGTCATACTGAAATGAATACATTTTAATTGTATTTCTTTGCTAACATCCCAACAGCTCAACATTTCCAGCCCAGGTCCTAATGAGATACAATGGATACATACTTAGGGGAGGAGAGGCAAAATAATGGTGTTTGAAAACTAATCTATACACTAAGCCATCAATTATTGATGACTACATCTCGTAACAAATACTAATGGGACTTACTCATAAATAAACGTCTCACTTCATATAGCACAGGGCAGAAAGGGAAACGGTTCCGAGACCCATGGCTGTTTCTACTGGATGAACTTCACATCATAAGAGAATGTCACACAACACGACACTGATTTTAATTGTTCCTTGCTGGTATCTATCATTTCTGAAAGTCATGCTTCAAGTCAAGCTCTGCTCTGGATAAAATTTTGCACCTTGCAGACATAAACACAACCCCATCCCACAGAAAGCATGAAAATCTGCATTTCTGCTTTTAATGTTTAAAATAAATATGCAGAGATTGCAGACAGCTGAGAATGGTAGCCACCACCCTAAATGCAGCACATTTCCCTTATAGCTGTCGTTACAGGCTTGGTCATTGTGAACAAGAACAAATTGTTCCACTAACTACAGGCAAATTAAAAATAAAAACCAGGCTTAAAGAGTTTTGAGTATTACAACACAGTTGAGATTAGGCAATTTTTATGACATAAACTAATTTCTAATATCTGACTCCAAAAGTGTCTAAATACCTTCTATTTTTGAGTAAAATAATTCTACCTCTACGGAAGAGGAAGAGTAGCTCTCTTAAAGCAAATGCAGTATACTTCATTTCTCTTCTCTTCAGAGATGATATCCCATGGGGTGAATTTTCTAGAAAAATCACTGATTCATTTCCCCACCCCAACTCCCTTTACTGAAATTAGTGTGGATAGTTACACCTTTAGCTGCATCCTCTCCTTCCCCATGGGTCACAGGGTGCACACTGAACCTCACTTAGGCACTTGGTAAAGGGCTCTCCCCTGGCCATGCAGCAGGGTGGCAGGAAATATAAAACAGCAATTAAATGTCAAGTGGCTCCCTCCCATTCTAAAGGGTTTCCTAGGACAGTTACAATACCCCCTCCTCACTGTTTCTGGGTCTGTTTTGTCCATTTGTTAAATCACTGCTTCTAAACTGTCACCTTAAATGAGAAAGCCATCCAAGTAGCCATTTTGTCAAAAGGAAAAAGAAATGTACAGAGTGAGATTAAGTTTGCATCAGTCTGGGTCACAGTAGGACTTAAACAAACATATCCACACATGGCTTAATTAATTTTCAAATAATTTCTAATGTGTTTATATCACATTGGGGTTCTTCTTAGGAAAAATAGATGAATGAATTAAGTTATTACTCCCCACTAATTATTCCTTGTACATTTTCATCCAATCAAACTATCATCTTTGAAATGCCATTAGCGAGTGGAGTCCACAGGACAGTCAGACTTACCAGAGGCACGCCTTGTGAACCGGTTTATAACTGGAGCTAAAAGAAAAGAACAACAACAACAAAAAAGATTAGATTTTTTAAATCTTATTTTCCCAAAACCAAAAAAGACCCACTCAGTTAAGTAATCCCATAATTTCAATATAAATTGAAATTTATAAATAATACAAGAAGAAATATAAACTGTATGAAATTAAATACTCAGGAATAAAGCAGTAAATACCCATAAAGGAAATAAAAGTCCCTAAAGAAATGTAACATAAAATCAGGGTTTCACCTATCAAATTAATTTCCCCTAAGGACTTTAAATAAAAACTCTCTATTATGTTGATTCCATGTAACTGGAACAGAACACATCTGTAAATACCATTAGAAAACAAAGCAGCAATGACATCCAATGCCAGCTATGCATCCTTCCACAATCTACTTTTGGAGGCGAGTCTTGAAGAACTACTACCAGAGAAGGGAGAAAAGAACAGCCATGTCGAAAGGAAACAAACTGGAAATGTTCATGGAAAACAAACCCATGCTTAGGTGAAGGAGAGTCTGTCCTTGCCAGTCTTAGACTGAATTACGGGCAAGCTGTCCACAACATACTACTGTGCACACGAAAAGCTGCATTGCAGGATGGTGTGTGCCAGGCGCCTCTATCTGCCCACTGATTCCACTCACTTCTGGGTTTCTTTTTGGAACTGCATACATAATCATCTCAGGCAATGGGAAAGGTTTGGTGTTCTTTTTAAACTTGCTTTTCTTAAGCGAGGTGAGTAAATGAATGGCTGACTTTATGAAAGGCCAGTGTGCATATTCAAAGAGTCACGGATACACAATGAGACGTGTTAACACTCCAAGACGTTTAAGGTAGCCATAAGGAGTGCTGTCTATGCTGTGGTGACAGAGGACACACGCTCTTCTCAGCACTGTGGTTTCATGAAGAGTATGTTAGTGCAGAAACAAGCATTAGGAAAAAGGGTCTGTGGGGCAGATACTTTGAGCTTTAAGCATCACACACTTTTGTGGTTTTGATAAAGAAATAGTAAAGTTTTTTTAAAGTGATGAACTTGTATATCATACACATACCCTGCAGCAAACCTGGAAAACACAAACCTAAAAACACTGTCCTAGGAAATAGAAGGCAAGGGGAGAGGAAGGGAGGGGAGGGGAAGGGAGTTGGGGTGAGAGTGAGGGGAGGACTTAATGAGTTCTGAAATTGCATAGTAAGAAGTCAATGCTTTTTCCCCACACCAGTCTTCACTATCATAAAGTGTTCACTGTGAAATAACTCAAAAACCCACCTACTAAAACAATACACGCCGGGCGGTGGTGGCGCACGCCTTTAATCCCAGCACTTGGGAGGCAGAGGCAGGCAGATTTCTGAGTTTGAGGTCAGCCTGGTCTACAGAGTGAGTTCCAGGACAGCCATGACTACCCCACAGAGAAACCCTGTCTCGAAAAAACCCAAAAATAAAATGAAATAAATAAAACAATACATAAACTGGGAGTGGTGGCGAACGTCATTGATCTCAGCACCAAGGAGGCAGATCTCTGAGTTCAAAGCCATTCTTACCTACCTCAGGAGTTTCAGGTCAGCCATGGCTACACAGTGAGAGAGACCTTGTCTCAATCAATCATCAGTATATGGTAGCAAATTATATTTTCCAAATTGTCCAAGATACAAAACATTTATATTTTACATACCACAGTAATTCAGTAGATACAAATTACTTACACAAAGAACTTTACCTAGGTAAACTGGAGAGAGAGAGAGAGAGAGAGAGAGAGAGAGAGAGAGAGAGAGAGAGAGAGAGAGAGAGAGAATGAATGAATGTCCATGGTTTTCATGAACCCTTTAAATCCCCTTTTTGCATCCTTAAGATGGGAGTCTTAACAGAGCTGTCCTCCAAGGCTTACAAGGACAATGCCTTGAGACAGCACTGAAGAATCTAACCACAAAAAATGCAGATCTAGGAGGATGGGTAGGTAAAGAAGGTAAAAGGCCTGTCACAGCCTTGAAACAGAATACAGACTCCTTGCTCAGTGCCCCTCCCTGCCAGCCTCTTCAGAAGATGAAGCCTCTACTGTGGCCTCTACTGTAGTGTGCTCTAGATTTCCCACAATGATCCTATCACCTGGAACATCTTCTCCTTTGTGG
>NW_021617386.1:0-1056 GCF_004785775.1 Grammomys surdaster | reverse complement strand
ATCCAAGATTCCAGATCTGCATATAGGGAGTTCCAGCACTCAGAACAATCTTGTAATATTTCTTATAGAAACACAGGCACACCATGGGTTTTGAGTGTACATGAGAGCTTAGAGTAGACAAAAGGTATCCATCAGAGAATAAGGAGCAATAGGAATTCAGATTTCCCCCTTCAGTTAACATTGCATGGAGTATACCATGCTTTTTGGCATGAGCTGCTTGCTGGGTCCATCTTTGTGCACCATGAACAGGGGTGTTTTTAAGAAGTGACCAGAAGGAGGTTTACATCAAGTTCAGGGAGGATATTAGATCTGAGAGTGGACCACAGAAGCTGCAGTGGAGAGAAAGGGCCACATAACATTATCACACTGGGCAGTAATCATGGCCCCCTGGTGCAGGAATCAGCCTGTGTTCACTGTCAAAGACACAGAGTAGCAATTTTTTTAAAAAGTTACATCATCCTACAGGGTAGCTTCACATTCAGGTTGTGTAACCTGCCTTTGGGTTGGTTGCTAAGGCCCCTGGCAGGCTAGATGTGTGGATATCAACTTCTGGGTCATAATCCTTTTGGGGTTACATATCAGATACCTAGCATATCAGATGTTTACATTGTGATTCATAACAGTCGGAAAAGTAGAGTTATGGAATGGCAACCAAAATAATTTTATGGTTTGGGTCACCACCACATGGAAAACTGTATAAACTATCTCAACATTAGGAAGTTTAAAAATTGCTGATCAACAGGATACCCAAATGGTAGTTCAGTGAGTCCATTTGAAGGAATGAGCCTCTTCCCTACCCTCACTTGGGAATCATTGTGTAGGAGCCCTTTAAGAAGATTGCAGAGAGGAGTCTATTGTCAGTTAAGATGTTTTCAGTGAGTTGGTTGCAGAAGCCTCATCCAAGGTAGAAGGGGACAGATAATCAAGCAACATTGTATTAGTTTGAGAATCTTGCACCAAAACCCTGTGGGTTGGAAGGGGTGAGCATCTCCATCTGCAGGGATTTATTTGGAGGACTCCAAACATTTTGTGTCATTCCTGGAAGTAAGAGAATAT
>NW_021617385.1:4149-9910 GCF_004785775.1 Grammomys surdaster | reverse complement strand
GAGGAGAAGGAGGAGGAGGAGGAGGAGAAGGAGGAGGAGGAGGAAGAAGGAGAGGAGGAGGAAGAAGGAGAGGAGGAGGAGGGGGAGGAGGGGGAGGAGGGGGAGGAGGAGGAGGGGGAGGAGGAGGAGGGGGAGGAGGAGTGAAACAAGGCCCATATGAAGAGGAAATACACCTCAATAAGTGCTTTTTAATTCCTATTCTGAAAGGGGAAATTTTTCTTCCTTTTTAAATAATTTTGGTGTAGCATAAAGCCATATTCTACCCCAACTTCACTCCTCACACGGGGGCCCCCACGGCTCTCCCTCAGAGTCCTCCATGCACACATTTGGTTTCCTGGCTTCACACAGAGAATTGCCTAATTCTCTTGTCTTTCGAGTTTGATCACTTTGATAAGAATCCATCGGAGCCTGAGAAGGTTTGAATGAAGGATTTGAATTTTTGAGGGAGGTGAAGAGGAGGAGAAGAGGGGCTTGCTGAATGGACCTATAACCTGGGTTCAAAGTCTGAACTGAGAAAGATGAAAAGAGAAAAGAGAGTCACCAAAACAGACCCCTGGCTTCCACAGGCCGTGATGCGACTGCCCCCACCACTCTGGATAGTTCGGAGGAGTGTGTTCCATGTCCTGGAAGTACTGCACATGGGTGGAGCACCTTGGGATATCTTTGGGGAGCATTTACATGGTGCCAGTGAGGCCTTGCATCCATGCCTCCAGTAACAGAAGGAGAAATGGAGAATACCACACTGCCCAAGCCCCTCTTCCTGAGTCAGGGTTTGCACTGACTGAGTCTGCTTCATAAGCCATTTCTCCTTCTTCCTCTGCCTTGACCCATCAAACTCATGTCTTGTCACTTCGACAGAATTTCTGGGATATCTCAGCGTCGCTGGCTCCACCACAGGGCCTTTGCACTTGCTTCGTCTGAGTTCTCAGCCTCTGTACCCTGGACATTGCAAGTCCTGGCTCTTTGTCCCATGGCAGTCTGAACATGGGGCTTAGCTCTTAAGACAACAGTGTTATCTGGCTGTCCAAATCACCGATTCCCAGATAGTCTACTTCCTCGTTATTATTTAGATCTGTATCCAAAGTCCTCTGTTTACCTGTCTCTCTGATTACACAACACACAGCAAAAGGGCATGAGTCTGTCTTCTTCATACAGGGAACACACATGGGTGGATCTCAGTAAACACACAGTGAAGGGTAGATGGGTGAGTGGGTGATAGATAGATGCATGGAAGGATGATGGGTGGGTGGGTGGGTGATGCAGGTAAGTGGATGTGTCAGTTCACGCGTTGATATGAGATGAATACACAGTGTGCGTGTGGATGACCAGGCTGACGTCGGTGTGGAGGGTGAACTAGTCCACCTTCTTGACAGACTCTCCTTACTCTTTTCCAGCCTTTCTCTGACTTCCTCTTCGGGCTTTACTGTAAACATTGCCTCTTTGCACACCTTTTACCGTCTTCCGCGCCGGCTGGACCAGGTGTCGGTGTGTCCTCAGCAGTGACAAGGTTTCAGGGATTTTCGCTGCAGACCTTCACTGCTCCTTCTTTGTGGATGCTTTTCAGTCCATTTGAAAACAGGAATCGAATCCAAAAGTATACAATTTCTTTCCTGGAGTGGGTAGGAATTTTGAGGAAGCTGGCTGGGGTGAGCCTGGGTGGGGTTGAGAGGGACATATCTGTGCTAAGAACGAAGCAGCTAGCATGTTACCAAGAGCAAAAAGTCAGAATGAAGGCACAAGAGTTGCCTTTGCTAAACAAGCCCAGAGAGGTGAAGCAACTTGCCTAAAGCCACACAGCTCATGGTTTAGTTCCACAGGCTTGTACTCGTCTTGTGCTTCCACCCAGGATCCAATGACAACATGGAAACTGAAGCACGGGGAGGCATCAGTGTCTGTCTGGGGTCTGCAGCTAATCTGAACCACACCTGATGTGGTAGCTGGGCTCCCCACATGCCCCACTTCCTGGGGTGTGAGTGAAATGCTGGGTCCTCATGCCACCCGAGATGAGCATGACTACCCCCACATTGCTGTCCCCAGCCTGGTTGCACTTCCTCCTGCCTTCTCCAGAAGGAAGCAAACACTTCCTGTCTGGGTTGGGCAGCCTGGCCAGGTGGAGAGAGCTGCTGCCACAGCCAAAGCCCCTATGGAAGTTTCTGGAAAGAGATAAGTACCACAATTTGCCCCGAGGTGCGTTGGCTTCTGTGTGCTTCAAAACTTCTACAGTGATGAGTCACAGGCTGGTTCTGGTGTTTCTGTCTTTTGTGTAGAGGCCACAGCCCACACAGGGCTTTGTGACTGCACCTCTCTCTGGACCTGGAGCGTCACGGATTCCCTAGGGCCCAGGATTCCCTACCTCTAATTCTCAGACTGCTCGGATTAGAAGCATGTCCTACCATGGCTGTCCCTCACCGGATTATTTTAACTGACTTCTTTCAGTTTTTCATAACAGGGTTTCTCTGTGTAGCCCTGGCTGTCCTGGAACTCACTCTGTAGACTGGGCTGTCCTCAAACTCACAGAGATCCTCCTGCCTCTGCCTCCAGAGTTCTGGGACTAAAGGCGTGCGCCACCACCGCCCAGCTTAACTAACTTTTAAAAAGGGTTATTTTACTTCTATTTAATATGTCTGGGTGTTTGTCTGTATATCTATGCAACATGTGCATGCAGAACCCAAAGGGCCTGAAGACAGGGTAGGGTCCCCTCGGAGTGGAGTCACGAATGGTTGTGAGCTGCTATGTGGGTGCTGAGACCAAACCTGGGCCCTCTGCGGGAGCAGCCAGTGCTGGGAGCGCGAGCTCCATCTTCAGTCCCCAAGCTCGAGATTTTATTTTATTTTGTTTAGTTTTTGCCATGTTTGTCAAGCTGACTTCAAAGTACCAATCCTTCTGTGGCGGTGCCTGCAGTGCCTGCAGTGTCGACCACCGAACGCTGCTGTGGGAGGGAAGGAATGTCACTGGGGCTGGAGACATGGCTCAGTGGACACAGCACCAGCTGCTCTTACAGAGGGCCCAGCTCGGTTCCCACACCCACATGGGCTCACAACTACCTGTTTTGACTCTAGTTTCAGGGAGCCTGGCGCCCCCTTCTGAGCTCTGCAGGGACTTCTAACCTGTTCATGTGCAGACAGGCAAAATGCCATACATAGAAAATAAAATGAAAAACAAATTAATAGCAAAATTTAAAAACTCAGGTCATTGGACTACAATAAAGTGTGCGGGTGAGGCTTGTAACTGTTCTCTGCCCTTCAGTCAGAAGTGGGACGTGTTTAGGAATGACAAGGAGGTCACAGGTCATGTCCTGTTGTCCCTGCCCACAGCATCCCTAGAAACTTCACAGGCATCAGTGGTGGAGGCTGACTGTGGAGGCCGATGCCCACGCCTAGTTCACACCCTGGTCTTCCTCTGAGGCTGGTATCACGACCTTTCTGAGTCCTTGTGTCTTCTCAGAAATTGCATAAATGCTGGTCTAATGAGCAGTGTCTCAGCCAGGATCTCAGGAGACTGTAACACAGGGAGGATGGATGTGTTATCGTCACTACTCAAGCTGAGTTCAGGGACACGGGCACATCACAACGCACGAGTCAACTAGCTATGTGACTCACGTTGTGACCCAGGCTTCTTGGAGGGCTGAGCAAGGACGTTTGTGGAGTTCCAGGCCATGCTGGAAACTCAGTGAGACCGTGTCTGAAGAGTAAACAGAGGGCTAAGGGCATGGGTCAAGGGTGGAGCCCCAACCTAGAACGCCCAGTGAGGGGCTGGGGGCGTGGTCAGGGTGGAGCCCTGCTTAGTGTGCTGGAGGATCCAGGTTCAAACCCTGCTGAGGGAACACCCCCTCCAGTATCCGCAGGCTCTGCTCCACGCCACTCATGCACATCTTCTGTTACCCCTCACGGCAGTGCCGCTGTCTTCCTGAAAATATCACCTGAGGAACAAGTCTCAGAGACCTGTCCACATGACCCTCAGGTTTGCAGACAGTAGCGCTGGCTGCCCCCCAGCCCACTGAGGCTCCTGTTTTCAGGGCCACATGGCCGTAGTCCAGTCCTCTCCTGCCCCCCCCCTTATTTTTCCTCTTAGCCAGTACCTCATGTACCCCAGGCTGGTTTTAAATTTACTGTGTAGCCCAGGATGGCTCTGAACTCTAATCCTCCTGCCCATCCCTGAGGCTAGAATGATGGGCTGGGGCCTCTGTGCCAGGTTTATGTGGTGTTGGGAATGAAACACAGAGCACATGCACGGCAGGTGAGCCTGGGCCCTGTTCCTCTTTCTGCTCTTGTAAGTTTTCTTACTTCCTTCTGCGTGAGCCCCTGACCCTCATCCTGAGGATCTCATGCAGCTGGTCCCCACTTCCCTTCGTTGGAAAGGCTGTGTGCACAGGGGACGGACAGGTAACCAGCTGGGGCTAGCCTCTTGGTTTCTACCACAGCAGGTTTGTTGCTTTGGTCCATTTTGTAGATGAGAAAAGTGAACACTACCTCAGGATGGGGATGTTCTCAACATCACAGAATCAGACAGCAGGAAGGTGTGGTCTGTCCCTGGACCCTAAAGGAAGATTTTAATATAATCATTATGGACCCTAGAGCCACGGCTTCGCTTATAACTGCCCTGGAGATGAGACTTCTGTTCTGTTCCCTCAGTAAAGGTCCTCTTCCTTTTGGGCATGATGGTGTATGCTTGTCATCCCAGCTTGGAAGCTGAGGCAGGTGGATTATGGGCTCCAGGGCTGGGCTACAGAGAGCACTCGCACCCCAGTGTAGCAGCTGGAGAGAAGGCTCGGCAGTTACAAGCGCTGACGGCTCTTGCAAAGGACCTGGGTTGAAGTCCCAACAAGCACAGATAGCTCACAATAGCCTGCAACTCCAAGTTCTCCAAAGCCCCCTTGGAACAGCACAAGCATTGCACACATGTGACAAAGACACACATGAAGACAGCACACATACATGTAAAATAAATAAACCTACGAGAATTGTCCTAAAGTATCCTCTTCCTGAAATGAGTGTGGCAAAGCAGAATATTTTAAAACACTTGAGTAGACCTGGCTGTGGTAAGTGGGTGTTCCATTTACAGGTCCAGTTCTTATTGCTGCCTTTATAGCACAATACAGCACAAAAGCAAACCCACGGCCAGGTTCTGATAGAGCTTCATCAGTAGCCAGGGGCACAGCGCAACCGCGTCTGCTTCACCTGTGTGAGTCGCCGAGTTCTCTATGCAGAGCACAACTTAGTCACTCAATGCAATGGACAGGGAGGTGGGGTGTGATTCCATGTGACCTCCCTTGTACTCACGTGGCGACACGTGTCCTGTGTACTCGTGTGCTGGCGTGTGTTCATGTTGAGGTCAGAGGCCGATGGCAGGTACATCTTCTTCATGTTACCATCTTTCCTTCCTTCTTTCTTTCTTCCTTCCTTCCCTCCTCCTCCTCCTCCTCCTCCTCCTCTCCCTCCTCCTCCTCCTCCTCCTCCTCCTCCTCCTCCTCCTCCTCCTCCTTCTTCCTCTTTTCAGACACAGTTTTTCTATGTATCCCAGGCTGGCCCCAACCTCACTATGTAGACAAGGCTGGACTTTTTTTTGTTTGTTTGTTTCGAGACAGGGTTTCCCTGTATAGCCCTAGCTGTCCTGGAACTCACTCCGTAGACCAGGCTGGCCTCAAACTCAGAAATCCACCTGCCTCTGCCTCCTAAGTGCTGGGATTAAAGGCGTGCGCCACCACTGCCCAGCTTTCTCTCTCTCTCTCTCTCTCTCTCTCTCTCTCTCTCTCTCTCTCTCT
>NW_021617385.1:0-4139 GCF_004785775.1 Grammomys surdaster | reverse complement strand
CTCTCTCTCTCTCTCTCTCTCTCTCTCTCTCTCTCTCTCTCTCTCTCGGCTGGACTTACACTCACTAAGATAGTGGCCTTCTGGGAATTAAGGCATGTGCTACCACCAACCAGCTGACATTTTCCTACTTAGTGCTCAGTGAGGAAGAACCAGCTCATTTCGGGTGGTCCTGGGTTCTCTAAGAAGCCGGCTGAGCAGACCATGGGAGCAAGGCAGTGTGCAGCGCCCTCCATGGCCTCTGCATCAGCTCCTGCCTCCAAGATCCTGCCCTGCGTGGGCTCCTGCCTGACTTCAGTGATGAACTGTGATGTGGAAGTGTAACCCAAACAAATCCTTTCCTCACCAGCCTGCTTTTGGTCCTAGTGTTTCATCACAGCAGTAGAAACTCTGACTAGGACAGCGACCCATGTTGCCTCATAGTGATGGTCAGCTGAACTGATCTAGAATCTCCTAAGCCCCACCCACACTGTAAGGAAAAAAATCTAGATCAGGTCAGCCTCTCGCCATGCCTGACAGGGTTTGTGTAAATGTCGGTGGCTGAGAGTGAAGACCCCACAGACTGGGGGGCAGGGCTGCATGAGAGGTGGGCAATCACCTCTGCTCCTGCCCCATGGGGGCTGTGCCCTGCAGCCGTGGGCCACACAACCCTCCTCTCTGAAGCAGCGTGTTGGGCATTTTGTCATAGCAAGGAGAGGAGTAACTAAAACGCTGTTCCACAGTGAGCAGCTCAAGGTTCCATGGACACTGCGGGCAGCATGATCACCGTGGTCGCAGTGTGCGCCGTGGCCACCGCGTGCACCATGGTTGCCACGTGCACCGTGTGTGCTATGGGCACTGGGTGCACTGTGGTTGCTCAGCGACAGGGCTGGCTATGGGTAGCATGGGCATTATGGCTGCTCTGGGCACTGTAGGCACTGTGAGTACTGTGTTCACGGTGAGCACCGTGTGTATACCATGAACCCTTACTTCTAAGCGTGGTGTTTGTCCCCAGGGCCCGGTGAGAGTGGGAAAAGCACGTTTATCAAGCAAATGCGTATCATTCATGGCGTGGGCTACTCTGAGGAGGACCGCAGAGCCTTCCGGCCGCTCGTCTACCAGAATATCTTCGTCTCCATGCAGGCCATGATCGAAGCAATGGACCGGCTGCAGATCCCCTTCAGCAGGCCTGACAGCAAGGTGAGAGCCGAGTCCCCTGGGAACCCAGGAGCATCCAAAGACCCGCCAGTCCCCCTTATGCCAGAAATGAGTTTGCTAGGGTACCTGATCTCTATTCATTCATTTAATTTATTCAATTTATTTTACCGTTTGTTTTCAATTGTCTGTGCATGTGAGTGCAGTTCCCATAGCGGCCAGAAGAGGCCGCTGTATCCCCAGGGCTAGAATTACACTTGTGAACTGATTAATGTGGGGGTGGAATTCAGGTTGTTTGCATAGCAAACACTTTACCCACTGAGCTGACTCCCCAGACCCCCGACTCCCCAGACCCCCCACTCCCTTTCTCTCAGGTCTCAGTGCTGTTGGCTTAGGACACCCTTACAAAATCACTTTCATGGCTCCATCTCCAGACACCATGGCACGCTGGGACCCCAGGCTCCCTGCTTCACTTTGTGAACTTAGGGGTTGCAAGGTCCAGCTCTCAGCCAGCTACAAGGTTTCTCACAAGCCCTTGGGGACAATGACCATTCCTAGCCATTCTGGCCAGAGTCGCCCACATGTTCTCCAGACCCATGACACCCTAATGACAGTGTTAGTAAAATCTTCACCTGTGGAAACATGGATAACTCCTTCTGACAAAGGACAGAGACGCCAT
Source organism: Grammomys surdaster (assembly GCF_004785775.1). Lineage (NCBI taxonomy): Eukaryota > Metazoa > Chordata > Mammalia > Rodentia > Muridae > Grammomys > Grammomys surdaster. Next base: position 2,329 of record NW_021617385.1, on the reverse strand, counting down.
CCACCAGTGGTCACTTGGGTTTCAGAGAGTTTCTTGGGTCACCTTACAGAGCATACTGAGGGGTGTGGGTACCCCTTCCCCCCAACAAGCCTCGGGGAGCCTTACCCAGGAGGGATGGGCCCCACCCCTAGCCTTCCTCAGCCCTTAAACTTCAGTCCTTCCTAGAGGTCACATTTAGGGACCAGTTGCAAACAAACACCAGGTGCCAGGGAGTGGTAGGGTACTTAGGTGTGATCCCAGCCCTCCAAGGGGGGGGGGGTGAAAACAGCTGGGGTGCTCTTCCACCTCAAGCCCTGTAGGGAGAATAGGAGACTTGTCTTCAAGATCCCTCTGGCTGCCTGGGTTCCCAGGACAGAGGGATAAGGTTTGCCGGCCTGCACCTTCTGCCTCTGTGCATACAGAGATGTACACACAGCACAGGAAAGTGTACAACTGTGTGTGTGAACACATGAGTGTGAATGTAGGCACAAGCATGCACAGTGCATCATGGGGTGTGAGTGAGGCAAGTGTCTACGAGACTGAACAGAGACAACAGCAGGGACTGGCAGAGATGCCTGCCTTCCCCTCCCCGGAGACCTTTGCTTTTCTCTCTCCTCACTCCATAAAGTGGGGACAACCACAGTGTTTTACTTCACTGGTGGGAAGCCTCATGCATTGTCCTTGACACCTCCAGCCCCTCTAGGGTCAGGTCTTCTCGGAGGAGGAGCCTAGAGTGAGACAGGAGAGCTCTGGGAGAGGTCTTACTGGGGGAGGGGGTGTTTGTGTAAGTAAGGGCACTGGAGGATGGACAGGAGTTCCTGAGTACCACCTCAAACGCTGCCTTTCCTTGTGTAGGCCCACAGATGAAGGATGCTGGGCCAGTTAGCCCTGTAGGATCTGTCAAAATGGCACAAGGACAGAAAAAAGGAAGGAATGTGTTTTAGGGATGGAGGTGGGGCCTGCAATTCCCACAGGACCTCTCACCTGTCCCTCTACAGCAGCACGCCAGCCTGGTGATGACTCAGGATCCCTATAAAGTGAGCGCGTTTGAGAAGCCATATGCAGTGGCCATGCAGTACCTGTGGCGGGATGCGGGCGTCCGTGCATGCTACGAGCGCAGGCGTGAATTCCATCTGCTGGACTCCGCGGTGTAGTGAGTCTAGGATTTGCGGGTGGAGGGGTCGTGGAGTCGAAGCACAGGGATGTATGGCCAATGGTCATGTGGGCAAGGTCTCAGGGGCCTTGCTGTGGGGTGTGGCCGCGGAAGGGACACAGGGGAAGGGAGGGGCCCAGGGAGAGAAGTGGTCTTCAAGGGGCGTGGCCAGAGTTGGGGCAGAGTTTCAGAACGTGGAGCCAGAGAGAGAAGGGGCCAGGGTGGGGAGGGACCACAGAAAAGGCGTCACCCAGCTTCCTCCTCACAGTTTCACACCGTCTCACTCCACAGCTACCTGTCACACCTGGAGCGCATCGCTGAGGACGGCTACGTCCCCACTGCGCAAGACGTGCTGCGGAGTCGCATGCCCACCACAGGCATCAATGAGTACTGCTTCTCCGTGCAGAAGACCAAACTGCGGTGAGCACTCGGCAGAGGCCTGGCCTGGGGAATCCTTGTGTAGGAGCTGAATCTTCTGGTCCTATAAAAGTCCGACAATAACCCCTCTATGTGCTATGTGGACTAGCCTGAGGCCTTGATGGACAGAGTGAGGAACTGGAGAACAGATATTCCTGGAGAATGGACATGGTTATTAGGGTGTTGGATGCTGCTGGAGAAGTGAAGACAGATTGTTCGATCATCACAGGGATGGAGGGATGGCTCTGGGCTGAGGGAATGTAGAGTGAATCCTGGAGGGCTTAGCACCCAGGGGAGAGGGCCTGCAAAGAGGACCCCAGTAGTGAGGAGAATAAAGAAGAGAAAGAAGTTAAGGAACCCCATTTAAATGGTAGAAGTAGGTTGTCAGGATCACCCAAGAGACTGGGCTAGTGGCAGGAATGAAGAGGGAGAGAGGGAGAGAGGTTGCTGTGAGGTTGCTGCTAGGGTCGTCTGTAATAGGAAGAGGCTAAGGATGGGTGCAGAGGGAGGCTGGGTTACAACGGTCACAGCACATTCCTGGGGAGCTTAGTCTGGATCCTCCAAATACTTTGGAATAGGTCTCACACCATTCAAACCAGGCGATCCCAGGGTTTGTCACTGATGTACTGAGATCCACAGAGACCCAGAGGCAAAACATCGCTGGGAAACAGGGTGGCAGCCATGAGCCAAGGGCATAGAGACCTAGGGAGAGATGTGGATGGTGAAGGAGGACAGAGGAACAGAAGTGGTGGATGGATGGATGGATGGATGGATGGATGG
>NW_021617384.1:0-8483 GCF_004785775.1 Grammomys surdaster | reverse complement strand
TGCTTACTGGCTTGTGTTCCATAATTTGCTCAGCCTGCCTTCTCATGGCTCTGAATACCACAAGCAATCAGGCCTGCCACTACCTTTCCTGCCAATGATAGCACAAATAAGACCCTGAATGTATGTATGGGTTCCACACTGATCAGAACGTCCTCAGCCAGTCAGAGGTGAGACTGAAGGTCTTTGAGTCCTTGCTGCACAACACAAGCAAGCTTATGCCTCCTGGAATTTGAATCTTGCTCCTCTGGAACAGATATTGTGATGTGGGCAGTCTGTCATTCCATGGGAAGAGGAAAGGGGACATCAGAACACACTGTGCTCTTTTATAGTCCTCTGGATTAGAAAAAAAGCCAGATCCCTCTGAGCCAGAACCTTATTAGACACAAGAGTACATGGGATCCCCTACCTGCTCTCCAACATGCGGATAAAATCTATCCATAATATCTGAGCCCACTGCTACCAGAGTCCACGTTTCCAACCCTGTAGCCAACCAAGTCCAGAGTCCCACCTCTAATCTCTTGTGGATTACTTCAGGCAAACTGACTGCTTGCCCCTTACCTGAAGTCCCAGATCTTGGACTCAAGCTCCCTCTCCAGGTACCCTAAGTCCAAGACCCAGTTAGTGTTTGAGTTGCACCCTCGGCTTAGTCTGGAATCAGCTGCACCCTCCCTTCCACCACTCCCCCTGCCAGCTCCACACATGTTTTGTGTGGCTTTGGCCAGAGTGAGTAGTTGAGACAGTGTTTTTCAGAGTTGTCCTTTGCCCCTGTTGTCTGAGCACTAAGCCACTGTGTGTTCACGTGCCTCTGTGTGTGTCTTTGTATCCGTATCTCTGTGTTGTCTTCCAGTATGTCCCTCAAATTCAAGCCCCTACCAGCCTTCTCTCAGTGCATTCCATGTAGGACTCTTGTGACTGGTTCCTCCAACTCAAGTACTAATCATGTCTAGACATCCAAAATGCCCCCTCTAGAGTTCCTTTTCATCGTGTGTCTTCTCTGATTGCTTTAGTGTCTCTGTCACTGACAGCTTAGCCCCTGACACACAGCCACCTCTCCTGTCCTTCCTATGTCCTCCCTATCTACCTCATGAATGCTGCCCCCATCACCTCAGCAGAGATCCTGCCTCCACCACATCCTTCCTCCTCACTCTCACTTTTAGACTAACCCTCAGTATGGCTGGGACGAGGTCTGGTGTGTACCCAGAATACTCCAATGCTGATGACAAGGATGAAGTTTGAGACCAAGTCAGGGAGAAAGTGAAGGCAGCAACAGCTATGAAGGAGTCAGCGCTCTTGGTGGCTTTGGCATCTTTAACAGCTTTGACATTAATCTCCTCAGAGCCCTTGTTAGCTTGGGTAAAGGCTTTCACATGTTTTCAGTGAGCCTCAGTCCTTGTCCACCTGACTCTTCTGGTCCTTTTCCATGATAGAGGGGCACAGATGCAAGAAAGGCAAGATCAGTACAGGCTTGCACAGTTTCCCAAAGCTTTCCTCTCCTACTGGGAAAGGTCTAGGATGTTGTCCTAGCACAAGCCACAAGCATCCTAGAGTCCAAGACTTGCTGCTGGAAAAAAAAACTGGGTTTCCTAGGGAGCATGATGCCCAGCCCCCCTCCCTTTTCCTGGCTTCTGGCCTTGCAGAATGAGCCCTAAGAACAGGAAAACTCTGTGCTGGCCCAGACACTGATGGAGGCACTCCAGCTGGATCATGAAAACCTGGCCTGTGATGGGGAGATCCAAGCCTATGCTGCCAATATAGCCTTTGCCTCTAGCCCAGCTGCATGAGCTGCTGCAGCTGCTGCTTTTACATCCTTCAGTTGGATGGTTACCAACCATCTTATGACTCCACAGTAGGCCCCAGGAGTCAATGCCCAGCTTCTGACACACAGGCCTCCTTGGGATAGGGATACCCCTAAGATAACATTTGTCTTTTCACAGATCTTCCAGGGGTTAGTGGCCAGTAATATGGCTGCCCCCAGGATTCCATGAACAACTTCATCATCCCAGTCCAGGAAGTTGCTACCAAGGGGCCAAGTAGGGCCTATGATTTTTCTCAGGCTCCAGAAGCCAGAGAGGTGGGTGATATTCAGCCTCAGACAGCCTTCCTGGACCAGAATGATATTTTTAATTTTACTCAGCCAGCAGTTGTCAGTGGAGTGGCCTTTTCATGCTCCCTGAGGTCTGCCAGGGCCCAAGAGGCCACATCAGAGAGCCACAGTGGTGCTTCTAGAATGTCCCAGACATTCCTTGCCAGGGAAGTGGCAAGATCATCAGGACTGGGGAGGCTCTGGCTCAGACAGGACAGGTAGAGCCCCAGAATGCTGTGGTCATAGCTGCTGCCAAGGACAAAGTAGTGGCAAGAATCCTAGAGCCTGAGGACAGCCACTATTACCTAACACAGTGCCGACCTCTGGTTCAGGATGAGAGAGGCAAGAGAACCACGAAACTGAGACCTCTCTATCATTTTCACAGTCTCCTCTCTCTCTCTCTCTCTCTCTCTCTCTCTCTCTCTCTCTCTCTCTCTCCCCTTCCCATTCCCCTCCAATCCTTTTCCTTCTCCTCCCCTCTCTCCCCTCCCCCATCCCTCTCCCCGTGTGTCCATGTTCTTCCACCATACATATTTTTAGCATCTTTTGGTGACTCCACGTAGTTCCTATTCTCTGGTCTGGTTAGAGAATGCAGCAGCCACTGATTGTACTTCTCTTGCTGCCCAGAGCCTGCACGAGTAAGGAATATTTGGGGCACCCTTGAATAGAGAGTGCCAGGAAGCCCTGACTGTGTCTGCCAGTTCTGATGTGGTTCAAGCACCTGGATGAAGGATATGAGAACAGGGGAGAGGAAAGAGGTCTTGCTATCATCACCTCCACCTGAATGGTACTTCTGTCCCCAATAACAGACACCTCAGACTCAGTTACCTCCTAGGCCCCCAGTGCCCACAATTCCCAGATACCTCAAAGCAAGTGTTGTGTCAGCCCTGGGCAATATGACCCTAATGCAAAAGAGGGTAAAAATCCACCCTTCCTGTCTCTTTTCTCTTCTCCCTCATGGGCTCTAAGTCTGTGGTTCCCCACACCTTGATTTTCTCTGGTGTTTCTCTTCCTACTCTAGGCAAGTAAGTTGGTGAAATCCTTGATGATCAAGAACTACAAGAAGGTACTCACCAAGTGTTCAGGCAGGCAGCCTGTGCCTATGTACCTTTGCTTATGTACCTACTGTTCATCCTGTAGTGGGTCTTCTGCTCTCTGCAGAATTCAGAATTGCTGCCTCTAGTTGGAATGGCCAAAGGGCTGAGTTTCTAAGGCCCCTACTCAGATAAGATACATTTACCAAGCACTCCTGCACTCCGAAGACATATTGAAGGATATCATCAGAGAATACAGTGAACATTTACCTAAGGCAAGACCCACCTACACTCTAGAAAAGTGGGGGGAGGGAGTTAGGGAGATTGATGGGAGAAACTCCAAGCTATAGGAGTCCTTGGGTATGCTGTGGGACACCAAGTCCAAGTTTCCATCCTAATTGCTCTAGAAGCCACCTCTCCACTGCTTGAGCTTCTGTTATACTAGAAGTATAGTGAGACACATGTGTCCTCCCTGGTGCCTCTCTGTCCTGATTTCTGAGAGTCTCTCTGTCTCCTAAGGTAGATGCTACTCATTGTCTCTGCTTGTCCCATTTTCTCTTGCAGTCTCACAGGTGTGAACGCCTGTCTGAGAGCTAAGACATATCCTGACCTGGGCTTGACTATGCCTTACTACTCAGATTAGGGTGTGTATTCACTGCTTTCTCTGCAGGTAGAACTCTGGAGTCCGCCTGACAGAAATCGATAAGAAAGAACACCCATTCTTGTGTACACAAGGGATTCTTCTGCTGCCTTCTGGGGTAAGAAATGGAAACAGAATGCTGCAGCCTTGTCCCTGCATGGATTCTCTCAGGTAAACAGGAGTAGAGGACTCAAGGGACCCAGTAAGACTCGCACTCTCAAGGAACAGCACACAGCAACCGTGGGTGAAAAGGTAGCATGCTGGGCCCAGGCCTGTCTGCTTTGGGGATTTTGCATGCATGAACCCACACAAGTGCACACCTATACACATAGCTCGGGTGAAAAGCAGCATGCCTCTTGCTGCTGCCTGCCTAGTTTTGGATTGACAGGCTGGTCCTCCATGGAGATGCTCTTGCATGTAGATCTTGAGGCAGACAGGAGCAGCAAACTCCACATCTGTATTTGTACATCCTACAGCCTTTAGCAAAGCTTCTGCTCCCAGCCCTGTTCTCTGCCTCACTTCTTACTATGCAGAACCCAGGGAAGAAAGGATCAGTACTCCCTGTTAGGGATGAGGCAATTGAATCTCAGGTTGTGGGGCTATTAAATCTCTGGGATGGGGAAGAGGACCCCTCCATGTGATGGAAAATTGTTCTGTTGAAAGAGGCTATTGGAGAGCTGGCTGCAGTGTGGGCAAAGTGGTCTCCAGACAGTATCACTGTTCCTCTTTTTAGGACCAAGAACACTCCCCAGCTGAGTTGCATAGTGGTGAATTTTGGGTATCAATTTCCTGAATGGCAGCTAAGGTAGTGAAAGTGAGTCCTCATCCTGTTGATGGGTCTTTAGCCATTCTGTGCTGTCATCCACGTGTGTCAAACCCTTGCTCCCCAACTTGTTTTGCAGCTGTCCTCAGGGAGGTACTCCACAAGATGGGGCAGCACCCCAGTTATGACTGCTTCCTCAGTCCCTGTGCCTTAGTTCTCTCCTCCAGCAGAAGAATTTTCAGGATTGGAATAGCCTGAAATGGGACTGTGGTGTCCTGTGCTAGGAAGACAGCAGATGGGTCTCATGACAACAAATGAGTAGCTTTTTGGAACTCCCAGCCCCTTTACAGCTCATGGTCCCCAGATGAGATCTCAGAGAGTGAGAGTTGGCAGCAATGTCTGTCCTTTCTGTCAGATGTCTAGGATTAGTGCTCCTCTGGTGTACCCTCTTGTTGAGCTATCTCATACCAATGTACATGTCTTGCACATGTCTTTCACTACCACTACCACAACTCATGGGTATCTTTGCTTGCCCTCAGAATGAAGCACTCACTTCTTTGTGGTCTGAAACAAATGTCGCTGATGACTCGATGAGTCTGAAGTGTTCCATGAGCTTCTTCCACTTGTGTGGGACCCATGGTGCTGGTCGCTGGGGAAGACCACTAGGCTGACTGCAAAGTAGAGGAACTCTGTTCTCTGATATGGACAAACCTGGTGGTCAGATATGCTGGTGGTTGTTTTTTTTTTTTTTTTTTTTTGCTGATGTTTTACTTAGGGTTTGCTGTGAAGAGACATCATGACCACAGCAACTCTTATAAAGAAAAAAACATTTAATTGGGTCTGTCTTACAGTTTCAGAGGTTTAGTCCATTATCACCACAGTAAGGAAGCAGGTGGCACACAGGCAGACTTGGTGCTGGAGAAGTAGCTGAGAATTCTACATCTGGATTCACAGATATGAAGAGTGACACTTGGGCTGGCTTGAGCATCTGAGACCTCAAAGCTCATGCCCCAGTGATACACTACCTCCAACAAGGCCACACCTACTCCAATAAGGCCGTACCTCTTAACAGTGTCTCTCCCTATGAGCCTATGGGGGCCATTTTTAGTCTAACCACCACAGCTGGCATGTGGGAAGAGGAAATTCAGGGGAGGTATTGGGAAAAGGGAGCACAGATTGAGAATACTATACAGGGGCAGTGTGATAGGACCAGCACTAAGCACTTTCCCTGCAGACTCACACACACCATTCCCCTGTCTCACATCTGAGGAAGACTCGGGTGCTGAGATCAGAAGGCTCTGAGCACATTCAACAGTGGAAAAAGTCAGGGCACACCCTTTCTTTGGTCCTTAGAGAATGTGCAAGTGCAGACCCAGGCTAGTCTGTGTCTGTGCCATGATGAGCAAAGGCACGCAGTAGCGGTGCTTGTGCACACAAACAGAAATACAGGAATTTAAGAATGCTGGTTTCTTCCTTTATAGTCGTTGTCTGTACGGTTTGGCCAGGACCCTTGCACCAGGGTGTACTCAGAGCAAAGGGATCAAAAACTGACTCCTCTGTTTACAACATGGCCAACAGAAATCTGGATCTATTGTGATAAGAAGCACAATTGTAGTTTTGCTTTGACCAAATATCTACAGAAATTCTGAGTAGGACCACTGGCATACGGCTGTGGAGCCTTACTCTTGGAAGCTAAAGTGTTGGGAGAGTCAGGGCCTGGAGAGGCAAGAAGACCCCTTTCTGCAAGCTGAGTCACATCACTGGGGTAGGGGAGGGTTTTCCTGGAACTCATTGGGTCAGTAACAGGTCTGCTTGGCTAGAAGAAAAGGATACTTTTTTTTTCTCACTCCAATATACCTGGAACACCAGCATATCCTCAATAGCACCAGACCCATGTCCAAGTTCCTCTGCAGTCTTCGAACCTGCCATGAACCAGCAAGACAGGAATGCCGAGATTCATTGCCCAGGTATAGGAGAGCCTCTGCTTGGTCGAAGCCGTCTGCAGTGACCCTTTCACAAAATAAGCTTTCAGAGGCCCATGAGAAATTTCCCTCAAAGTTCATAGATGTCATTCTATATGGCAGCATGGATGAGGGGAGGGACAGATTCCCAGCCCTGCATAGAACATTAGGAACTTGATTCCACTTGTAGTCTTTTTTTTTTTTTGCCATTTTTTCTAACATACGAGAGTGTGGTAGCCTCCCTCAGGAACAGGTGCTCCCTGAATGTGGGATGCTCTGTCTTTAAACTTTGTCTCCCACCTCAGGACCAGAGCCAGGATCCCTGGGAGTGGAAGGTTCATTTCTTGGAGATGCTTTCCAAAATATAGATGTGGATATTACTGAGGAACATTCCAGGACCCAGATGAGGTCCCAGATGAATATCAGGGATGAAGCTTTTATTGAATAGTAGAGCTGAGACAACATCCAGGCAGAGATGCTGACCTGGGATGCGGATGGAGATTTTTGTGATGCTTGGGCCAGGATCCCTTTTGTATTCTGGGCCAAGTATCACCAGTGTGTCCAAAATAGCAACTGCACCAATTGGAGAGCCACATGAAGAGCTGATGTCAACAGCAGCACAAAAGGTAGAGCAGGCACCAGCATCCTAGATAGCCCCAGCATCTGCTCCACCATCTGGATCAGAGATGTCACCAGAGGCGGCACCAGCCTCTCCTATATCCAGTAAGTTCATCAAAGGTACATGAGCCCCCAAGAAGGGCTGAGGAACTGCTGAGAGAGATGAGGGGGGCTGGTGAGAGGTGGCACTCATGTGGGGGAAGTGTACTTTTCCATTGTTTGTGTCTCTCCCTTGTTGCTATAGGTTCAGTTTGTGCTCTTCTCTTTGCTCTTTGTGTTCCTGCCTGCATCGAGGACATGTGACCATCTTCCTTATGCTGTCACTCAAAGTCCTTCTCACACAGAACCTGGCCTTTCTCCCTGTGGGTCATGGCTGTTTTGTATTCGTCTCATGTGTTGTTTCTAGTGTTTGTGGTTTTGGTATCAGTGTTACATTAAAGTTGCAAAATCAATGTGGGTGTCTTCCATTACCTACCTATGTGAGTTGTAGCAGGCCTATGGATGGCCGAGCTCCTGACTAGGAGACTTCTACAGACCATGCAGAATCAGTGGACTCTGATTATAAGGAAGGACTTTGTCTGTGTGTAGGATGGCATATGGCTCAAGTGAGTGGGAAAACTTGAGTTCAGAGCAGAGTCTAGATGAAAACCAACAAAGGTTGCTCTGAAATGCTACCTAGACGCCAAGAGCACAAAATGAAAATGGCATGAAGGACCAGAGGTTGGGGTTGCTGCCCTTCCTCCAGGGGTAGAGGTCACAAGCACTTACCCACAAAGCCTACTTGCCCTCTGAATCCTGCCATCTTTGTGAATACAAGATTCTGTAACTTTCACTCATCACTATGATAATAATTCAAGACTTCTAAGGTGGACCAGGTTCTTAAGAAAAATGAGGTGATGAGCACTCCCTCTTCTTCCCAGATACACTGAAAAATGGACTTTGGTAGGTGTGCAGTGAGCTTTGTTCTTGTCATATTGTTCTTTGCCAGCGATACTTAGCCCTCCTGATAACTGCAGGGGGAGACCATGGCTATGATGTTGGGAGAAAGGTGAAGAAGGAGTGCAGGCTTGGCAAGGGTTCAGACAGTGGATGGGCTGGCTAATTTTATGTCACCTTGACAGAAGCTATACTTATTTGAGAAAGAGAAACTCAACAGAGAAAATCCTACCAAGATAGGACTGTGGGCAAAACAATTTTCTTCATTGATAATTGACATAGCTGAGCTCACACCATCATTGAGTGTTTCAACAACTAGGTTGGTGGTCGTGAGTGCTATAAGAAACCAGGTTGAGCAAGCCAGTACGCAGCATCCTCCATGGATCCTGCTTCAGCTGCTGCATGAGAAGGCAGGCTGAGCAAATTATGGAACACAAGCCAGTAAGCA
>NW_021617383.1:0-4402 GCF_004785775.1 Grammomys surdaster | reverse complement strand
CACCTACTATTTGGATTATACACACAGGCAGCCACCTTCCCCCCTCCGTTACCAGCAGTGTTTCTGCCTACACAGACCCCCAGCTTCCTCTTGGTGCAAGTGTGGCTCACCACCAGTCTGTATGAATTCAGCAAACCAGAAAGCACTACACACTGATTGCTCTACAGCCTTACAATCTCTTGTGAGAAAGCTTGTGGTCTCAAATCTTGTCCCTTATCACCTGTCCTAGCCAGGCTGCTCCTCTTTCAGTGCCTCTCCTACGGGACCAGCTCCCCCCACATCTGAGTGTATCATCATCAGGCATCTTCCTGGGAGTGTCTCCATTGATGAATCTCTTCCTGTGTGATTGCCATCTGACTCTTTACTTTCCTTACGAGAGAAAAAATGCTCATTAAAGAATTAGAAGAAGATGGATTCTATATCCGCAGTGCTGAATACCTCTAAGTAAGAAAATCTTTGCATGTATTTGACATTATTTCTTTCTATCTGTAATATCCAATAAGTGTTTTCTGATTTGTACTAGATTTGATTTTAAAATCACAAGGAAAGCCCCTGAAGATTCTGAACATGTGAGAGCCAGGTTCATTTTCAGGTTTCAGCAGCATTTCCCTTGTGCTTACCAAATGCAGGAGAAAGAAGGAAGGAGATGGAAATGAGGATGATTCAAGCCAGGGTTTAGGATGATAACTAAAATGACACAAGAAAACTGGTAAACCAAGTCCCAGAGTCACGTTGTAGTTGGAACATAGAAAATACAGGGAAAAAACAACAAGTATTAATTGAAATTTATTTATTTATATTTTCTAAATGTATAGAAAACATCTTTACATCATGGTTTTGGAACCTTAGCATCGTTGGCATGAAAAATTTACTGGCCCACATTGTGAGAGGCTTAATGAGACATTTTCATATAAGTGAAAACTTACTTTGAACAAATTCATGCCACATGCATTATCCTTTCTCCACTCTTCCCTCTCCTACCACTTTCATTATTCCTTCCACATGTTTTTCTATACTTTCATTTCATAAATAATCTAAGGTACACAAATGAGAGAAAATGTGATATTTGTCTTTCTGAATATGAAATTTTTTCATTATATTATTTTACAATTTTTTCCTTTCCTTTTTTTCTAAAAAAAAAAAAAAAACTTCTTTAATCCTTTTTTACAGTCCAGACTTTATCTCCTTCCTAGTCCATCCTCTGACTGTTTCACATCCCACACCTCCAACCCATTCTCCACCCCACCCCCCACCTTACCAGACGTCCTCACTTCCTGAGGACTCAAGCCTCTTGAGGGTTAGATGTGTCTTCTCTGACTTAGTCCAGACCAGGCAGTCCTCTGCTGTATATGTGCGAGGGGAGGGGGGCTCATACCAGCTGGTGTTTGGTGCCTGGTTGGTGGCCCTGTGTCAGAGCAATCTTGGGGGTCCAGGGTAGCTGAGACTCCTGAGGCCCAGCCTAAGAGAAGCACTGGACAAAGATAGTACAGACAAGAGCAGCTACTAAACAACTACAGTGTCCTCCATGGTTCTGAACATTGAATAAAAATCGCAGTCCATGGTGAGACTAAACTTTTTTTTCTTTACACATAAATCTTAACATTTTTCTGCTTGTATCAACCCCTTCTAAAACTACCCCCTAATCCAAATCTACTCCTCTCTTTTTTTTTATTGTTTGCATACCACTTTAAATTTGAGTTTGCTACCTAAAGTCCAAGAGGAATGAACAGGTAGATGTAGAGAAAAATGTAGCATAGAGAATAGTGTACTCCGTGTGAACAAAGAGAAAATAAGTGACTAATAGATGTTGTAGATGAATTGGCTACTTTATTTCTAAGGCTGTTTTTCCATTTCAGATTTACTTTTTTTTCAGTCAATTATAGAAGCAAAAGAATATTTGTCCACAGTGATACCAGAATTCTTCTGTCTTGCTCTATTTTCCTGGGTTTCTACTCTTTATCAACTTCAGAACAATTAGCCTATATCCCTTCATTTTAGAGCATATTGAATTTATAAACTAAACAGCTTTAATAAAGGTTAAGTTGTAACTGGTGGTGGCACATGCCTTTAATCCTAGTATTCTAAAGGCCGAGGCAGGTGAATCCCTGAGTTCAAGGCCAGCTTGATTTACAGAGTGAGTTCCACGACAGCCAAAGCCACACAGTGAAACCCTATTTAGTCAGAGAAGATGCACCTAACCCTCAAGAGACTGGAGGCCCCAGGGAACTAGGAGGTCTGGTAGGATGGGGGCTGGGAGTGGACATCCTCGTGGAGACATGGGTTGGAGAGGAGGTATGGAATGTGGAATACTCAGAGGGTGGACCGGGAGGGGAATAAAATTTGGAGATATAAATAAATAAATAAATAAATAAATAAATAAATAAATTTTAAAAAATTTTAAAAAGGTTAAGTTGTTGAATAATTATGCATAAGCTGTGGTTATATTTAAAATGATTAAATTTACTTAACCTTGCCAGTGAATCCGTGCTCAGTAAATCCAACTCTCTAACCTTTGTTCATCCTTTTGCCATAACCCTATTCATACTTAAAGCACAGTTCAAATCTACTCAAGGAAGCCTTTGTATTCCTTTAACTTATAGAAATCCTTCCATTATTAATAAGTTATACTGTATGTCACTTGACTATAAATTATTTTATACTAACTACTAATTGGTTCTATATTGTTTGTCTATTTTGTTTTGGTTTTGAGACAGGGTTTCTCTGTGTAGACCTAAGTTTCTGGAACTTACTCTGCAGCCCTGGCTACTCTCAAGCTCAGAGGTCTGCCAACCCATGCCTCTTGAGTACTGAGATTAAAGGAGTGCATCACCACTGCCTAGCATAATTGGTTCCGCTGTTTAAAGCTCATTTCCTTAATAAAATTGTAAGATCTTTATTCAGTGTGACTCACTAGAGTACAACTGAAGAGAATTTATCTCAGACACCACAACTAATAAATGAAGGCAATTTGAATTCTCTTAGAAAAGATGTATTTAGCCTCATTGCTTAACCCTTCGATGCTCATCTCTCAAATCAATGCATACAAGACATTCAGTAATTATGTTCTGATGATGTGACAAAGCATTTTATGATATACACCCTTTATATCATAAAAGAAGAATGATGACCATTTTGTGATTATATTTGCCCATAATACATGAACTGCAGGTTTGAGCTCCTAGAACAAAGACAACAGGTATATAATTTTATGAATGAATAAAATATAATTAAGGCTAAATGAATTCCCTTATCTTGAGATATAAAGCTGTTGATTAGTTAAGATAGGATTTAGCAGTAGTTCTCACATTTTAACCTGAATCAGAATCACTTAAAGAATATGGTAGTCAGCTTTCCATATCTAAGACAAAGTACCTGAGAGAAACAACTAAAAAGAAAAAAGAGTAATATTAGCTCAAGGTTTGAGAGGGTTCAAGTGGAGGTCAGCTGACACTCTTGCTTTTGGCCTATAGGAAGGTAGGACATCATAGGAGGCATGTGTCTCAAAGGTCACTGTTCACGACTTGGGAATCATCAAGGAAAGGAAGATACAGAAGGGCCAAGGCACAGAGCATACCTTCAATGGCACATCTCCCTCTACTAACTCTATCTCACGCTTGTCCCACCTTCTAAAATGGCCTCAACTAGAAACCAAGCCTTCCACAAATAAATCTTCAGAGGAAATCTATGTGTAAAGTATAAGGAAGAGTATTGAGAATCCAAATTTCTGGTTCCAAAGCCCTGTAGAGGGCTCAAAAGTTTCCAGTGATGACAAGCTCTGTGGTAACACTGATTTAGCTGCATTTTGGATAGTGAGGGAAATACCTTTTTAAGAAAAAGCCAGCCTACTGTGCCCATCACAGGCTAACTGTGGACATCAGTACAGGAGCATCCAAGGAAGACTGTGGAGGAAGGCCAAATACTTCAAGGAGAAGAATTATGCAAGATTAATTTATTTAAGGCCATATATTCATATAAGGAAGTATAATTTTCTCAGAAGTAAAAAAAATGACTTTTATTTCTAGCATTTTATTTCTTTAACTGACTTAGAAAGATTAGAATGGATAGAGGGTTTCACTTCATCCAAATTGGTCTCAATGTCTTTAGTCCAAATTTGAATCTTCCTCCTCCTAATTACAAAAGGATGGCCTCGGCTTCATGTGGAAAACTTGGTAAAATTCAAAATCCACATGCTTCTATAGCTCTATAACTTTCCAAACTAATGTCTGTGTTTGCTTTTTTAAGAACATTCCCTGTGACTTTACAAATAAGATCCATTTAGAACTATTGTAGAAATTCGCTTTTCTTCTTAAGGTGAGAGTTTCCAAATTAATTTATCTAAATATAAAGAATATAAGTGTATTTAGAAACCCATCCATGTGGAACCTACATAAACACACACACA
>NW_021617382.1:0-3082 GCF_004785775.1 Grammomys surdaster | reverse complement strand
AAAAGTAAGAACTGGATAAACTCCTACAGAATAGCAGGGTATGGTTGCCAGGGGCACCAAGGGGAGGGACCAGCAAAAAGCAATGCAATGAGGACCAGCCTTGTTGGATATAGTTGAAGAACATTGGGAGGAGTCCCATGTGATAAGAGCAAAGGGAACAAGCATTCTGGGTGATCAAGGGGCATTGCTAAATGACCTTTCAGGCTGAGTGGAGATGCTGCATCATAGTCAAGTGTATTGGGAAGAGGGCCCTTATCTTTGTGCTGGATTGGAGATAGCAAAGGGACCCTTCTTTATATAGCAGTATCCCATTGTTCATGTCATCTTTCTGAATAGAACACTTCAATGTTTTGTCCTGCAAGTACCTCTCTTTTCCTTCTGACCCATGAAGGATAAGACATGAAATTTAGTTCAGTGGATTTGGACATCATGTGTTACAGATGCAATATGCTTTCTTGTCTATTTTGGTCTGGAATTACATTTTCTAATTTACACATCATTTCATTATGCAGTACAATTTCAACAGAACACGCTTAAGGAAATTCTGTGCAGATTCAACTAGAAGATTCCTTTTATGCATCTTTTCAAAATGGCATCCAGGAGAGCTTTACACATAATATGTAGTCCTATTCCTTTTGAAGTAATGGATAAATTTTGTTTCCTGAATGGACCAAAACTCATTCCATCATTAACACATAGGATGCTAACATTTTTGACAATAAGGCTATGATGTACAGTTAAATTATCTTTAATAATTATGCCAGATAATAAAATTAACACTGTTATGTCATAGACTATATGATTGTTACACTATGTGTCAAATTTCCTCTGAGAGAGACTGTAACAGTTCATTCTGCCCCACATTTGGGGTCCACTTTGTCCCAGCCCGAGCCGCTGCTCTGGTCCGTGGGTCAGGGTCTAGCAAGAGAGAGAGTGGGGGTGGAGGGGCAAGAGACGCAAAAAAATGGAGACAAGAGAGTCTGATCAAGTCTTGTTTACTGAAAGGAAATCCTGGGTATATATAAGCATAAGCAGGGGAACACAGCTGAAGACACTTTACTACATGCGCCTTGCAGCTGGGGGCATTAAACTACAAAACAAGATATGTGAGAAAAACAAGATGTTTATTAGAGTGTGCTCAGCTGTTGTGGGCTGTTGAAAACAAGTCTCTTGTCAGGGTATATGGCCTGAGATGGCTGCAAAGATGATAGCTGCTTTCTGCTAGTAGTCGGCTCCCAACAAGAGACATTTTCTATACATTCTCCTATCAACAGTATATTAACATAGTAAATACTTCACATTCTTTCTAACCCCTAACATTAAAATTTAACTCTGTGTACAAAATAGCAGCTAACCTCTTTAATAGCACAGTATTTTTTCCTTTTTCTTAGTGTACATATATAAAAAGTATTAATAGTGTGTTTTGGTATGTAAATTCCTAGTGAATGTATATAAGTCATGCAGAGTTACATTCTATCTTATGTAGTTGATTTTTGCAAATGTAAGAATGTCTTGGCTCATCTAAGTTAGCAAATTCTCAGTATATAATATAATAGTCCTCACTGGAGTCCTCACACCCCTCAGTGTAGATTGGAGTCCTATATAACTCTGCTTTTGCACCAGTTGGATTTCCTCTTCCTGTTCCTCCTCCCAAACTACCTTTCTTCTTCCTCTTTGTTGATACTTAATGATTTTCAAACCTATACTTTCAGCTTTTAAAAAATTAATATTTTTATTTTTGAAAAATTACCATATGCATTAGAGTACATTGTGGAAATTTTAGACAAAGAGTGTTTTTGTGGTTCCCCTACTGCCAGTGTTTTAGACCCCTTAATAGCCCTATTCTCCCTTTGTACTCCCTATCTCATATTCTCCTTTTTTTCATGTATAGAATAAGGAAGAATATAAGGGACAAGAACCAGAGAGAAGCACAGATGTCACTAGTCTCAGAAATGTGGCTGGTCACCTGAGCAACATGACATTACTGAGCTCAAGAATGACTGACAGGGCTTGTTGACCTTGTTCCAACATCCACCAACCCTCTGTAAAGCTGGCTGGCTGGAGAACGTACACAAGGCAGTCTCTTCTAAATTTTTAACCCTCTGCCTTCTCAGATCACTAACACTCAAAAAGCATAGCCTGAAGATTCACACAATTTCTGCCCATTGAAATTTTTAGAGAAAGATACCAGGAATGTAAGAACACCCAAGTCTTCTAATTTAACAAACATCAAGTACATAACACAGGGTTAGTCTCTGGAAAATGTGTGCATGTACTTATGCATGCATGTGCATGTGCGTGTGCACGAGAGCACACACACACACACACATCCTATTCAAGTATATATGCACAAAGAAACTAATAAAACAATAAAATAAGCTCTTAATTCCTTGTAGCCTCAGTAGACATAAAAATATGACACCTTATCCATTTCTAGGGCTCATCACTCAGGTGGGAGCTTCAAACTTTGGGCTGTTTTTTTGAATGATTTGTTTATCTTCTACAGCTGTATGGAACCCTGCACCAGCCCCAAACTCAATATGTAGCAAAAGAGGACCTTAAACTCTTGGTCCTCCTACCTTTACGCTGCAAGTGATGGAGTTAAAGGCAAGCAACAACACACCTGGACTACAAGTTGAGTTTTTGGCACAGGGATAAACTTCCTTCAAGGGAACAGTATGCATGCAAATCGCTCTCTCCATGAACTGGATGCCTTGTGCCTATTGTCCTTGTGTTGTAGAAGGGCTGCTGTAAGAACATATGTAAAGCCACCTCTCTGGTCGCTGTGCTTTAGAGACACCTGTGACTGTTTATTTACTCTCAGGACTAGCTAAATCAGGAGCCAAACTCTACAGAGTGAGGAGCATGGATAACATAAAAAACTCTGTGTGAAGCCATCTTTCTATAGGAACACAAGACTGAAAATGTGTCTTCTCAACATCTAGGCTACTCCACTCTCAAAAATTATTCAGAGGTGACCATAAAAATATTTTTAAGTTTTGGAAAAATTATCATGGTTTTCAAAACAGGGCAACAGTGAAGCAAGCTCTCTCCTCAAGGGGATATTAGATATCCATCAAAT
>NW_021617381.1:9103-12092 GCF_004785775.1 Grammomys surdaster | reverse complement strand
TACATAAGGCGAGTAAGGTAACGCAGACCTAGTGAATAAGGAAAGGTCAAGACACGGTGTCGTCACTACCTCCACCACCATCATCATGACCGTCGTTATCCCCGCCATCCAAACCATCATCTTCTTCTTCATCATAATCACCGTCACCACCATCACCACCACCTCTTTCTCTCTCACGGCCGTCACAATCATCCATACTCATCAATACCCAGAGCTACCTAAGCTTGAAGCTGTGCAGATGTGCGAGACCTTTACTCTAACTGAGCTCCTTGCTAACTGCCAACCCCTGTATTGGATGACTGTAGCACCTTCAAGAAACTTGACCCAAAACATTTATTTCCACGTACTACTTCTCTCTTCAGCTAACCTTTATTGGATCTCCTGCGTGTAGGACACGAGGGATCCCATTGTGGCTGGTATGGACCCCGCCCTTACCCTCAGGAAGCTCACATACTTGGTGAGTCCAGGGATGAACAATTAAACCAGCAAGTCGATGCCCTAATTGCAGGTTGCTGTGTTATTTAATTACAGAGGGTGATTAATGGCTTACTGGATGGGCAAGGGGTTTTCACAATGTGCACTGGCTTCGAGGTGACAGGCACACTGAGTTCTTAAATCAACAAAACATTGGCATGCGTTCAAACAGTCCCTCTGTGGGTGAGGAAGAGGTCCTTGGCTCACCCCACCACACTCCCAAGAACACGAATGAGGAGTCCCTGCAGCTGACTGCTGGGCTGGGGATTGAGGCACAGGGGGAGGGGGAGGGGAGCATCTGTGTGCATGGGCTGCCTCACCTGATGTGAGGTGGGTGACCTAAGAGCTGGGTTTGCAGACAGGGAAGTCTGAGGAGCTAGGACAAGTGTTGGAGGGGGAACATACTATGTGAGGGCCTCTAGTGTGAGTGTCCTTACCCTAGACTCCCTTCCTTACTAGGGGTGGCTTGTGTAGTTTGGGCCTGGTGAGCAGTTGTTGATTTGAACACACACATGCACACATAAACACAAATATACAGACACACACACCACATATAGATACACAAACACACACATACAAACACACCACACAGAGATACACAAACACACACACATACAGACACACCACACACAGAGATACACACACATAAAAACATACACAGGCACACAGACACATTAGACACATCACACACACACATCATCCTGACACACATACATCTTACACACACACACATACAGAGACACATTTCATATATACAAATCACATACATACATATCACACACATGTCTCACGCCAACACACATCTTATACAGAGAGAGACACACGCATCATATATACATATCATATATAACACACAATTACCTTACACTGACACACGTACATCTCATAGAGAGAGAGACACACACACACACACACATCAGAATACATATCACATAGTAAGGGACACATGTCACACTGACACACACATACACATCTCACATTGATAAACATACATCTTACACACAGAGAGACACGCATCATATATACATAACACACACATCTCACACTGACGCACATATATCTTAAACACACACACAGAGACACACACCATATATACACATCACATCCATCAGACACACACACATGTGCACACACACACACACACACTGTGCCATCACTAGGCCTCCTCCAGCTGGAACGGCCCTCCTCTGGCCCTCCATCCTGACCAACAATGACCAGGGAGGACAATGGTCAGGGCTTTTTGATCACAGCTCAACTCTGAACCTCTGTGTCCTCCTCTGCCCAGTGGAGCTGGAAGCACCTGTCATGGAGGACGACCTTGCCCTCTGGGGACTCCAGCTTCCAGGTTGCACATGGCAAATCACTGCACTTGATAGATTCACTGTTAACATACAGCCGGTTTACAGGCAGAGAGAACTAATCAGGACGTGGCAGCCTGCTTTGGATAAAGAAATTAAGTCTCAAGCTAGGGAGATGGCTCCGTGTGGGTAAAGGCACTTGCTGCCAAGTCTGATGACCTGACATCAAGTCCCAGGCTCCACAAGGCAGAAACAGAAAACCAACTTCCACAAGTTGTCTTCTGACGTCTACACAAGCTCCCCTCCCTCAACACACAAAATAAAAGCAAATGTACAAAAGAAATTCTCTCCTAAGATGGAGACTTGCCTGGATGACCTTTCTGAGATGCCCATGGTAGGGATGGGGGGATGGGGGAGTAGGATCCTATGTGAGCCCAAGCTTGAAATCTCCCATGCCTTTCTTATCTGTCACATGTCCACCAAGCCTTCTCCCTGAGGCCTCACTAGACTAAATAGGATGTTTGGTCAATTTTCCAAACCCAGGACTGGGCACTGGGGCTGTGATGTTAATATTAACGTGACATTTTGGAGACAAACAGAAAGAAAAGTTTATGGTTTAATAGTGATATTAATAGTGTCAACTGAATAAGAAGTTAATTATGTTAGCTGTGTGTCTTAGTGAGGGTTTTACTGCTGTAAACGGACACCATGACCAAGGCAACTCTTATAACATTTAATTGGGGCTGGCTTATAGGTTCAGAGGTGGTCATCAAGGTAGGAACATGGCAGCATCCAGGCAGCCATGGTGCAGGAGGAGCTGAGAGTTCTATATTTTCAACAGAAGGCCACTAGGAGAAGACTGGCTTCCAGGCAACTAGGGTAAGGGTTTTAAAGCCCATGCCCACAGTAACACACCTCCTTCAACAAGGCCACACCTACTCTAACAAGGCCACACCCACTCCAATAAGGCCACACCCACTCCAATAAGGCCACACCTACTCTAACAAGGCCACACCTACTCCAACAAGGGCACACCTACTCTAACAAGGCTACACCTACTCCAATAAGGCCACACCCACTCCAACAAGGCCACACCCACTCCAATAAGGCCACACCTACTCCAACAAGGCCACACTTCCTCCAACAAGGCCACACCTACTCCAACAAGGTCACACCTCCTCCAACAAGGCCACACCTCCTCCAACAAGGCCACACCT
>NW_021617381.1:0-9093 GCF_004785775.1 Grammomys surdaster | reverse complement strand
CACACCTCCTCCAACAAGGCCACACCTCCTCCAACAAGGCCACACCTACTCTAACAAGGCTGCACCTACTCCAATAAGGCCACACCCACTTTAACAAGGCCACACCCACTCCAAAGGCCACACCTACTCCAACAAGGCCACACCCACTCCAACAAGGCCACATCTACTCCAATAAGGCCACACCTACTCCAACAAGGCCACACCGTCTAATAATACTACTCCCTAGGCCAAGCATATCAAACCATCACACTGAGTTTTCATCAACTTGATACCAGCTGAACTCAACTTGGAAAGGGAGCCTTGACTGGGAAAGTCAGGTTGCCTGTAGATAGGGCATTTTCTTGACTGATGAGGGGAGGCCCAGGCTGTGGGTACACAGGGTACATGTGTAGTACCACCCCTGGGCAGGTGGTCATGGGTTGCATAAGAAATCAGTCTAACTAAGCCATGAGAGCAAGCCAGTAAGCAACATTCCTCCATGGCCTCTGCTTCACTTCCTGCCTCCAGGTCCCTGCCTTGAGTTCCTGTCCTGATTTCCCTAAGTGATGGAGTGTGACTGAGACACATAAACCCTTTCCTCCTCAAGCTACTTTCTGTTCTGATGTTTATCACCACAGTATAAAGTCACCTAGGACACAAGTTGACACCCACCCCTAGTTTCTGCATTTGTATCTGCATCCTGGCTCAACTGATGTGAACTGCCCATCCCTCATGTTGCTGAGTGACTTTCCTGAGGGATTTTTTTCTACTCACTCCATCAGAGGGGAAGCTACAGACCACAGAAAAGCTTTTATCCAAGCCCAGCTAATGAGTCAATGAGTTTATTAGAGTCTCTTACTGAAGCACAGGCAGGTTGGGTAGAGGAAGTACTGCCCCAGCCCGAGCTGCTGCTCCAGTCCTTGGGTCAGGGTCTAGCAAGAGAGAGAGTGGGGATGGAGGGGCAAGAGATGCAAAAGATGGAAACAAGACAGAGGGTCTGATCAAGTCTCTCTTTTATTGAAAGGAAATCCTGGATATTCATATACTTTACCACGTGCCTTGCCGCTGTGGACAAGCAGGGGAACACAGCTGAAGGCACTATGTCATGTGCGCCTTGCAGCTGGAGGCACTAAACAGCAAAACAAGATATGTGAGAAAAACAAGATGTGTATCAGAGTGTGCTCAGCTGTTGTGGGCTGTTGAAAACAAGTCTCTTGTCAGGGTATATGGCTCAAGATGGCTGCAAAGATGATAGCCGCTTTCTGCTAGGGGTTGACTCCCAACAAAGCACTAGAGAGAATTGCCCAGCATGGCTGTGAACTGGCAAAATCGCCTGACTGGAGTTCCCCCGGAATAACTTGCAGGCCGCTCCATCTAAGACTCTCCTATCAGATCACAGAGATCACTCACATAACCTGTGACTGGGCCTCTAAGCCTGGCAGCTGCGTGAGATTTCCTGTGGGTTCATGGGTCCCTGAGTCCACTGAGCCCCCAACCAGCTCCAATGGAGAATACTCAAGCCTAGAGCATGTGCGCACCTTGCCCACCCTAATCCCAGCTGCTCACTGTGCCTTCCTACCAGGGCTGACCGAAATCTCTCAGAGGGAGCTAAAACCATTCTTTCCTTCTATAAGTTGCTTCTGTGAAACACTGTGGCCACAGCTGGTACAAAAGTAACCACCACATTCCAAACTCTTTAGATGAAACAATATCCAGTGATAGTTGCCATTGTCTGGAGAGCTCCTCAGAGCTTAAATCCCTTGTTGCTTTGAGATGATTTATTTACAAATAAATCAAAGGGGTTGGTTTATTTACAGCCAGAGAGTGGTGGGTGGGATGGGTGGTACTTCACTGACCAATGTCCTCTCTCTAACACCTGAGCATTCCCTGTAAGATCTCTGCAGACAGGCAGAGTCTGTGACTGGCCTGACTCCAGGTTCTGTTCCTGCAGCCTCAGATCCTTGCTTGGAGAAACCCTGCTCCCAGGGAATAAGTAGAGAATTGTAGGTGGGCTGTGGTGGGGACAGTCAGAGGGACCCTAGGTCCCAGCTGCCTCTCTGAGTTGGGATGGAACCAGGTTCCATCCAGGGTCTCCTTATTAAGCTAGTTGAATCCTCTTCACATGAAAGGAGAGGATGAGAGGGAACATAGAAAGAAGAGGAGGGAATTGCAGAAGCAGAGAGGAAAGGGGTGAAAACCAAGAAACAGATGGAGGATGAGAGGGATGCCCCACCAGGGATCCCCACGGTGTGAATGCCCGCCCCCCCAGGTCCCAGTTCTGGATCACCAACCATTGCATAAAAATGACTAGATGAGGCTGTGGCTAGGCTGAAGCAGTAACAGTGAGAGGGATATTACCCAAGACGAAGGACCAATGAGGACAAGCACTGAGATAAGGTGAATACTGAGAGGTATCTCCCTCAGCCAAAGCAGACATTACCAGTTGATCGCTGATATTTTTCCCCCAACTATGACCAGGATGGGAAATTTCCATGCCTTCCTGGTACTGAGAAATGTAGAATTTGCATGAAAAACAAAAACCTGTCTACCCTTCCTCGATGCAATATCCTGCCAGGGTTTTTACCTGATGTCGAATTGGAGGGAAACACACACGCAGACACACACACACACAGACACACACACAGACACACACACAGACACACACATATATATATACACACACATATATATGTGTGTGTGTGTGTGTGTGTGTGTGTGTGTCTGTCTGTCTGTCTGTCTGTGTGTGTCTGGGGGTGAGGACCTGGATAAACAAGTCAGTCAATCTTTATTGGCTGGTGGTGGGAAGTACACACCCTACAGACATGGAATGAGTGGTCTCCAGGGAGATACCATGGTGCTGATTATGACAAGAACTCAAAGAGGCTGGTTTCTTTACTGCTGAGGACCAACCTCAGAGTGTGGTGGGCAGGGGTGAGGGGGATATCTCCTCACTGATCCATCTCCTCCCTCTTCTGCGCACAAGGCACTATGAGCCTCTCACACATCAGCCAGGAGGAAAGCTTCTCTGGGGGACCAGCCCCTCCTTGAGTCTCAAGCCCTTCCCCCGGCCTCACTGAGGTATTAAGTGTCCCAGGGGACTTAGACCAATCATGTCCCCTCTCTGATATTCTAATTCCATACTAGAGAAAATAAAAACATAGACCTTTTAGCAGAGAGGTCAGTGTGTGTCATCCACACCAAGTCAGCCTCTCCCTTGGCCAAAGCAGGCATTACTAGTTGATCGCGGATATTCTCCCCCCACCCCCCATGATCAGGCTGGGACATTTCCATGCCTTCCCACAGTACTGGGAAATGCAGAATTTGCATGAAAAATAAAACCTGCCTACCCCTCCTCAATGGAATATGCTGCAAAGGTTTTACAAGGGTTGGAAGAAACCTCATTCTCTATTTTGCCCTCCAACTCAGGTTGACCTTATTCTCCATTGTATCCCCACTCACAATGGAGAAGGAAGGAGGGAAGAGAGGGAGCCTCCTCCGGAAGCCACCTTACTGCCCTCATAGCGTGAGTCTACATGCCAAGCCAGGGGCTCAGTGCTCTCGTGGTGCACACAGTGCATGGGCCACTCCACTCTCTCTCTCTCTCCCTCTCCTCCCTCCCTCTCTCCTGCCTGGACACAATTATGTTAAAAGAGCAATTAGCGACCTCTTAAGCCTGATGGCCTACTCCCCCATTAATCTCTTGCAATTATAAACCCCAAATCTTCACAACAATTGGTCCCAGATGCCCACTAGAGGGACCGCTAATCGCCTCCTTCCCAGCTGAAACCAGCTGTTCGGCTACAGTTTCTGGGTCAGGGAGAGAAATGAGAGGTCACACGTGGCCGAATGGTCAGACGCCGACAGGGTAGAGATCCTGAAGAAGGAGGGGGGAAAAGTCGCCCTTCAGGGGCTCGGGGCACCCTGGGAAGGCACCTCTCCTTACTTTGACTGCCTGTACACCCCAGTCTGCAGTTAGCCTGGGCCTATCTCCCTGCTCTCCGAGCTACTCTGATTCCTCATTATGAACACACGCTAATTACTGCAGATAATTAGCTCTTCACAGCCACCCGGCCGAGGCGCTCCAGACAAAGAGGCTCAGGAGGCTGCGGACATGGCTGGTCGCCTCCGGCCCACAGCCGCCACCAGAACACCCTGCCAGCTGACCCCAGGTTTGGGGGAGGAGGAGTGAACTAAGGTGAAGGCCTAGGTCAATGGTGCTTAAGGCGCGCGGCCCCTGCTGCTGCGGGCAGATCCGATTCAGACCTCGGCACTGCAGCTAATTAAATCAATATGAGATAATGAACGGCAATTAGCGGTCCAGCTAGGCACATCCTCTCTTGTAAATACTGTTTCTCTCCCAACGGGGAGCTCTTTCTTAATAATCTGTTTGTGTTTCATTTCCAGGAACTGTAATTCCCCTAAGAAGCTCCTGGGGAAGTGATTTGTTTGTCTGTATAACCACGAAACCGGTCCTCTGGACTCGCCTGCCACTGCCTTTGCACATAGATGGTCTGCTTCGGTCTTACTATTTTAGGTTTGTTTGCTTGTTTGTTTGTTTTAATTTCTGACCTGTCCAGGGAGCATATGCAGGGGTCTCAGCCATCAAAGGAAACAGTAATAAATCCTTGAAGGAGTCACAGGGCTGGAGGCAGGCTGAGGACTCCCATTGCGCAGAATGGAAAACTGAGGTAAGGCAGCCAGCCACAAGAGTGATGAGCCAGTCAGGCGATCTCCTCTGCCATTCACCTCTCACGCCCCACGTGGTACCCCGGGGGCATGATAAGGAGCCTTCTGCCCTCCAGGAGCTCACAAATTTGTCTAGCAAGACAGACTAAGGCACATAACAATTAGAGAGCAATTAGGCACCTAATTGTGTGGCACCAACAAGCTCGGGGTTCAGTGAGGGTTCGGGGACTAGGGAGAAACAGTAGCATCAGTGCTCGAGCCTCTTGGCTCTCACTGTTTCCCATCAGGCCCTGCTTTCTGAGTCCTGGGTTTTTATTTATTCCCTTAGGGGTTCCATGGTACCCTAGAGTCAATGTGTCTAAAGCAGCCTCCCCAGCCTACCTGCCCCTCAGCCCATTTCCCTTAGAGAATTAGCCACGCCCACAACAGAGCAGTATCCAGGCATAAAGAACGGAACTGTGCCACTTGCAGGAAAATGCATGGGGAAATCGACATCATCCTGTTAAGTGGGATAAGCCAGCTCAGAAAGACAAATGCTGAATGTTCTCTTAGAGAGACGTCGAATTTTAATGTGTGTATGTGTCTGCACACATGCCTGTGTGTGTGTCCACACATGTGCCTGTGTGTGTGTATATATATGTGTGTGTGTATATGTGTGTGTGTATGCCTGGCTGTATGTCTGTGTGTATATATATATACATGTGTGTGTGTGTGCGTGTGTGTGTGTATATATATATATATATATATATATATGTGTGTGTGTGTGTGTGTGTGTCCCTGTATGTGTATATATATATATGTGTGTGTGTGTATATATGTGTGTGTGGCCCTGTGTGTGTATATATATGTGTGTGTGTGTATATATATGTGTGTGTATGGCCCTGTGTGTGTATGCATATATATGTGTGTGCCTGTGTGTATATATATGTGTGTATGTGTGTGTGTGTGTGAGCAGGAGGAAGTGGATGGGTGGAGAAAGACATCACATGTTTGCTCTCACACAGAATGTAGACTTAGGCACGGACGCACATGGAAGAGGGACAGGGGTCATGGGGGAACTGGAATGGAGAGAGGGAAGGCAGTTGGGGAGGATAGCAGCAATAGGAGGAGGTAGCTTCATGTGATGACATCATACCCAGTGACGTGTGTGCTTACTGAAATGTAGTCAGAAAAGGTAGCACTCTGCTTGTGAGAAGTATGAGCCTTCTTCACAAGGCTTCCATCTTGCATGGCTGGACCCAAGGCCTGAATTGGCCCTCAGACCACCCCAGTGTTCCAGCAAACCTTATGGAGAATGAAGCAACACACCCTGTCCCAGGACTCAGTCAGCTTCACAAGACAGTTCAGAGCAAGTTCAGACTTGGGGAAAATACCACCAGCTCACACCACCTGCCCTCAGGAGACTCAGACTATGGAGAGGAACTTCCCTGTAGCTTGAGGAAATTGGGGGGCCTTGTTCATGGCCATACCATTCTTAACGTCTGGTACTGTCACTGGCTCTGTCCAGGGCACACCTACAGACAGGGTTTCATTTCATCTGCCCAGACACCAGTGACAAATATATGTCAGCCTTGCTCTGTAAACCAGGAGTCTGCAGCTCAGAGAAGGGAACATGGCAGGAGCCCCAGACTGCAGCCAGCACTGTCCAGTTCAAACTATACCATTCAGCAGCATGGCCTTCATGGGCTGTGCTTCCTGGGAGGGCTCTCTTTATTTGAGCCAGGAAGTCTTAAGTCCTCTTCCCTGCAGGTAGATGTATGTGGCTTTGTGCTGGTGAGGTTTCTGTCAACTTGACACAAGCCTAGACATAATTGGGAAGAGAGACCTCAATTGAAAAATAAAACGTATCAACAGGCAGATCTCTGAGAGTTCAAGGACAGCCAAAGCTACATGATGAGACCAGGTCTTAAAGGGGGGGAGGGGGCGGGAGAGGGAGAGGAAGAGACAGAGAAAGAAAGAAACAAAAAAAGAAACAAGAAAGAAACAAAGAAACACAGAGAATGAAGAAAGGAAAGAAAAGAGGAACTGCCTCAAACACATAGTCTGTAGGAATTTCCTTGATTAGTGATTGATATGGGAGGGCCCAGCCCATTGTATAAGAAAGCAGGCTGAGCAAGCCATCTGAGCAACCCAGTAAGCAGCATTCCTCTATGGCCTCCCCATTCCTGCCCTGAATTCCCTGGACGATAGACTATAAGCTATTAAGCGAAACAACCCTTTCTTCTCCAAGTTACATCTGGTCATGGTGTTTTTATCACAGGAATAGAAACCCTAAGTAAGACACGTGTGCATGCACGTCACGCACAGGTGCACATTTGTGTGTGTGTGGAGCCCTCACACTGGCATTGGGATCCAAATGTTATTATGCGAGGCTGGATCTCTCAGCTATTCAGTTAGCCTAGTCGTCCAGTTTGTGTTGTGGACCCCATCTCTACTTTACTGAAGGACTGCCTTTCTGCTGGCATTTATGTGGGTTCTGGAGATCTGAACCCTGATCTTCAAGTTTAGATGGCAGATACCTTACTCACTGAGCTTTCTTGGACCCTAGGATTTGTGACACAGCTAACACATGCTGCAGTCAGCCGAGCCTGGTGATGCCAGACAATCCTGTCTCTCCTCACTATTCCTGATGCCAGTCATGACCTGGCCAGAGTCCTGACACCCCCCCCCCATGCTCCCATGTTTCCAGCACCCCAGGAAGCCCTAGACAGGAAGCTAGCCATCTAGGCTTCCCTGTGGGTTGCTGCTGTAGACATCAGACCTGCAGTGTTCCAGCCACCTCTGTGGCTACAGTGTTAGTCAGCTGTGACTCCTGGCTCATTAATGCTCCTGGCCAGGGACTGCTCTGAGGGGCTGTGTGGGATAAGCTAAACCCTCATGGCATCTAGAAACAGTTACAGTTTCAGATTTGAAAGTAACACCCAGAGAGGATAAAGGACAGGATAAAAGAAAAGCAGAGTCAGCACCTTCAGGACCTGCACAGTTGGTGCTCAGTTCTTAGCAGGACCACCGTGCCCTTCCTCTTTCCAGTAACTAGCTCCTCAACCTCCTCCCCATTGTGAGCTCAGCTCTGTGTTCTCATCCACAGCGAGTGGGGGAGCCCTAACCCCACCCCCCGCCCCCTGCGCCCCTGCTTTCAGGAGCTTAAAAGTCCACCAGCAACAACATCTGTTGAAAACGAGAGTTGAAAATCCGGCTAGATTTTGCTCTGTCCTCATCAACTTGTGAACAGTCGGCCACAGCTCCACGGTTTCACTGACTAATAGAACCCAGGGAATTGGAGGTGAAAGGGTCACTAGAGCAGAAGCCATCTGACTCTGAAAACCTGACCCTTCAACACAACCTGAGCCCTCTCTGTGACTCCTGTGCCTCTCTCTCCCAGTGAGTCAGAGCTCTTCTGTGCTACAAGTCTCCAAGCCTTCCTTCTCCTCCAGCCCCCACCCCCACCAGTCAAACTCATCTTTATCTCCTGGAGTTCAGGCTGACATCTCGGCTCCATCTATTCTATGCTGAAACAACTGAATGTTAGAGACTAGGCAATGCACAAAAGAGAAAAGGATTTCCAAAGCACTGCTGCTGTCCAAGGCTGAGGGCCTGGCCGGGTCAGACAAAGAGGCAAAGTGTAAACACACACAAAGGAGCAGATGGAGCAGGAGAAGCTGGGGCATAGGCTCCTGGTGCAAGAGGAGAAGCCAGCACCCTGAGGCTTCTTAATGCAGCTCCCCTCCTGGGTTTCTTAGACTGTCCTGGGAGGCGGAGTACCACCACCCCCTTCCCCCTGGCAGGGGAGACTATGCTGGCTGTAGATATACAGCCACAGGGAAGCATATGCTGTCCTCTAACCTGTGAACCGGCAGATATTTTCTCCCAGACTGACATGTTTGTTACCGATGTGAGATGAGATGGCTCTGTAATTAAAGTCCTCAGAGGAGAGCCACCAGAACTGAAGACACCACAGGACAAAACAAAGCGATGGTGGATGGTGACTGAGCTGAAAGCTGTCCCCGCTCGCTCGCTGGCTATCACGGAGCCGGAAGGTGCTCTGCAGGCTGCTGTGGGGAGTGGGTGGGGAGGTCAATATTCTTACCCAGCTATGATTCCCTAGAGCTACAACATCGATCTGATGGGCAGGTTGTGCCTACTGGTGCAATAGTGGCATGACCGTTATGGGTGACAACTGTTATGGGGTGACAACTGTTATGGGTGACAACTGTTATGGGTGACGACTGTTATGGGTAATGACTGTTATGGGATGGCACCTGTTATGGGGTGACGGCTGTAATAGGGTGATGACTGTTATGGGGTGACAACTATTATGGGTGGTGATTGTTATGGGGTGATGACTGATAATGAGTGACGACTATTATGAGGGTGATGGCTGTTATGAGGGGGACCAACAGCTTTCTGGTTGGAGCTGAACTTTGTTCC
>NW_021617380.1:3069-4104 GCF_004785775.1 Grammomys surdaster | reverse complement strand
ATGAGTGTAATTGTAGCTTCATAGAACGAATTGGGTAGTGTTCCTTCTGTCTCTATTTTGTGGAATAGTTTGAAGAGAATTGGTATTAGGTCTTCCTTGAAGGTCTGATAGAATTCAGCACTAAAACCATCTGGTCCTGGGCTTTTTTTAGTGGGGAGGCTTTTGATGACTGCTGCTATTTCCTGAGGGGTTATGGGACTATTTAGATGGTTTATCTGCTCCTGGTTTAACTTCGGTACCTGGTATCTGTCTAGGAAATTGTCCATTTCATCCAGGTTTTCCAGTTTTGTTGAGTATAGGCCTTTGTAGTAGGATCTGATGATTTTTTGAATTTCTTCAGTTTCTGTTGTTATGTCTCCCTTTTCAGTTCTGATTTTATTAATTTGGATACTGTCTCTGTGCCCTCTGGTTAATCTGGCTAAGGGTTTATCTATCTTGTTGATTTTCTCAAAGAACCAACTCCTGGTTTTATTGATATTTTGTATTGTTCTTTCTGTTTCTATTTGGTTGATTTCAGCCCTGAGTTTGATTATTTCCTGCCTTCTACTCCTCCTGGGTGTATTTGCTTCTTTTTGTTCTAGAGCTTTTAGTTGTGCAGTCAACTTGTTAGTGTGTGCTCTTTCCAGTTTCTTTTTGTAGGCACTTAGAGCTATGAGCTTTCCTCTTAGCACTGCCTTCATGGAGTCCCACAAGTTTTGGTATGATGTGTCCTCATTTTCATTGAATTCTAAAAAGTCTTTTATTTCTTTCTTTATTTCTTCCTTGACCAAGTCATCATTGAGTAGAGAGTTGTTCAGTTTCCATGTGTACGTGGGTTTTCCATTGTTTTTGTCATTATTAAAGACCAGTCTTAGTCCGTGGTGATCTGATAAGATGCAAGGGATTATTTCAATCTTTTTGTATCTGTAGAGGCTTGTTTTGTGACCAATTATATGGTCTATTTTGGAGAAGGTACCATGAGGTGCTGAGAAAAAGGTATATTCTTTTGTTTTAGGATGAAATGTTCTATAGATGTCTGTTAAGTCCATTTGGTTC
>NW_021617380.1:1132-2969 GCF_004785775.1 Grammomys surdaster | reverse complement strand
TTAGTTTCTGTTTCCATGATCTGTCCATTGCTGACAATGGGGTGTTGAAATCCCCCACTATTATTGTGTGAGGTGTAATGTGTGTTTTGAGCTTTAGTAAAGTTTCTTTTATGTATGTAGGTGCCCTTGCATTTGGAGCATAGATGTTCAGAATTGAGAGTTCACCTTGGTAGATTTTTCCTTTGATGAGTATGAAGTGTCCTTCTTTATCTTTTTTGATTAATTTTGGATGAAAGTCGACTTTATTTGATATTAGAATGGCTACTCCAGCTTGTTTCTTGGGACCATTGGCTTGGAAAATTGTTTTCCACCCTTTTATTCTGAGGTAGTGTCTGTCTTTGTCACTGAGGTGCGTTTCTTGTATGCAGCAAAATTCTGGGTCTTGTTTGTGTATCCAGTCTGATAGTCTGCGTCTTTTTATTGGGGAATTGAGACCATTGATGTTAAGAGATATTAAGAAAAAATGATTGTGTCTTCCTGCTATTTTTGCTATTAGAGGTAAAGTTATGTTTGTATAGTTATCTTCTTTTGGGGTTGTTGGAAGATTACTTCCTCGCTTTTTCTAGGTTGTAGTTTCCCTCCTTGTGTTGGCGTTTTCCATCAATTATCCTTTGAAGTGCTGGGTTTGTGGGAAGATATTGTGCAAATTTGGTTTTGTCATGGAATATCTTGGTTTCACCATCTATATTGATTGAGAGTTTTGCTGGGTATAGTAATCTGGGCTGGCAATTGTGTTCTCTTAGTGTCTGTATGATGTCCGTCCAGGCTCTTCTGGCTTTTATAGTCTCTGGTGAGAAGTCTGGTGTAATTCTTATAGGTCTGCCTTTGTATGTTACTTGTCATTTTTCCCTTACTGCTTTTAGTATTTTTTCTTTGTTTTGTGCATCTGATGTTTTGATTATTATGTGACAGGAGATATTTCTTTTCTGGTCTATTCTATTTGGTGTTCTGTAGGCTTCTTGTATGTTTATGGGCATCTTGTTCTTTAGGTTAGGGAAGTTCTCCTCAATAATTTTGTTGAAGATATTTACTGTCCCTTTAAGTTGGGACTCTTCATTCTCATCTATACCTATTATCCTTAGGTTTGGTCTTCTCATTGTGTCCTGGATTTCCTGGATGTTTTGAGTTAGGAGTTTTTTGCATTTTGCATTTTCTTTGACAACTGTGTCAATATTTTCTACTGTATCTTCTGCATTTGAGATTCTCTCTTTTATCTCTTGTATTCGGTTGGTGATGCTTGCGTCTATGACTCCTGACCTCTTTCTTAAGTTTTCTATTTCCATGGTTGTCTCCCTCTGAGCTTTCTTTATTGTTTCTATTTCCATTTTTCAGATCCTGAATGTTTTTGTTTAATTCCTTCTTTGTGTTTTCTTGCATTTCCTTAAGGGATTTCTGTGATTCCTCTTTAAGGGCTTCTATCTGTTTACTTGTACTCTCCTGTATTTCTTTAAGGGAGTTACTTAATTCCTTCTTATAATCCTCTATCATCATCATGAGACGTGATTTTAATTCTGAATCCTGCTTTTCAGGTGTGATGGGTGTTCAGGGCTTGCTATATTGGGAGAACTGGGAACTGATGATGCCAAGAAACTTTGGTTTCTGTTGCTTATGTTCTTGCGCTTGCCTTTCGCCATCTGGTTAACTCTAGTGTTGCCTGCCCTTACTGTGTAAGACTGGAGTCTGTATTTACAGTTATCTTGCTTGTTGCAGAGCTCCTCAGAGTCCAGATGTCTCTGTAGTCTTATGATTCTAATCTTGGTGTCTGCTGCTCTGATTGCAGTGGCTCCTCTGCTGCTCTGAGTGCAGTGGCTCCTCTAGGATGACTCAGGAGTCAGTA
>NW_021617380.1:0-1122 GCF_004785775.1 Grammomys surdaster | reverse complement strand
AACTCTGTGTCTGCCCCAGCCCACAGGACCAGGCAGAGGAGGAAGGGCCCGTAACTTTTTCTATAAGTAAAACTACAAATTCTATGAACTGAAATGGTTGAAAGTATAATATCTTTCATTAACCTGTACTCATTAGTTGTGTTACCAGTCAATCTACTCAGATCTAATTTAGGCATTTTCTTGTGAGTCATGCTAATAATTTCCCCCAGAGTCTTATAAAATTAAAAAACACACAGCTAAAGCACATATTATCATTACTGTTTCTTTGGTGATTGGTGATTTTCTTAAGACATTGGGGTAGACACTTAATGCATGGTTAATTTTATTTATAAATAGGTTGCTGCAACATACTTATCATCATAGCCTTTATTAAAGTATGACATTGGAAACTAGAATAGCATGGTGTTGCAGACACTCCTTTAAATGGAATTTTATGGACAATGGGATATTCTTAAGAGCTAGTGTTTCTGTTATGTTTTAAACTTATATTCTTAAATGACCTTTCTATTTCATTTACAATCATTCTAAAGTGAGATTTCCCCTCTAGTACACTGTAAAGTACTAGAAACACCTTTATACTAAGCTAACTCTAAAGATCAATATTTAACATTTAATAGATAGATTGCAAATACAAAAGACTTACACCCATCAAACCATTGATATAGAATGTCCCTGCATTTTATAGCTTATCATTATATTTTCTCATTACCCTCTATGAATGTTGTTCAAGGTAATAGCTTGCTATTTGATAGTTCTATATGTACTATATTGGTATTTAGATTAGACAGGACTAGTTGAATGATTAGTACTTTATAAGACCTATTCAGATAAAACTATTTGTAAATGAATTTCATAAATGCCAAACTAACAAAAGTTTAAATTCAATTTTGCCTTCTAAAATTATAATGCTGTATTATAAATGTGTTTGATGTTGTCTGATAAACAGTTGTGTCTTATGGAAAGAATGGGGGCTACAATATTTTGTGGCTATCATTTAACAAATCAAAAAACCAGTTTCTTCTTCTGATTAAAAGAATATAGGTACCTTAATTTTATTTTATTTTATTTTTTTTTTAATTTTTATTGGATGTTTTATTTACATTTCATATGTTGTCCCCTTAC
>NW_021617379.1:0-3899 GCF_004785775.1 Grammomys surdaster | reverse complement strand
CTGGGTGTTCTAGCAGAGAGGCCAAGGAATTCCCCCTGTTGTTTTTCTTAGAGAAAAGAAAGGCTAACTTTGAAGAAAAGTTTAAAGTGAAAAACATAGAAGTTTGATAACAGAGTCAGAAGGAGTGAAAGGCTGTGTGAGACTGAGCTATGGTGGGGAGACACCTAGGGGCTAGCACCTAGAGCCAGCAGCTCACTAGAGGAGAACAGGCAGCGGCAGTTTCTCTAGGGTCAGCCTGGAGTTTTTAGTTGTGAGAAAGAAACTGTAAGGTAAACAGAGGTGAAGGGGTGTAGACTGAGTCTCAGACCCTCTGCTATCAGGCAAGCCAGCTGGGCTATAGCGGGCCGCAAATGACTAAGAAGGTGAAGTGGGGGAGGGGGTAAACAGGGAGCCAGCCCTGTTGTTACAGGCGATTCAGCTGGGCTGTAACCAGCCGGCCGCAAATGGCAGAGGAGTGGGGGAATTTTAGCGTGGAAAGTTAACCCCTGGGGGAGGGGCAAACCTCTTGGCAGGCAGAGCTTGGGAGATTTTTGGGGGGAGGGGTAAAGAATGGAGATTAAGGAGTCTCTGCCATTTTGTAGTGAACACGTGGAGGGAGAGAGAGACCTAGTCTTTTGAGCCAGGCAGGAGCTAGTGGTAGTCAAGATTCAGAGAGAAAACATTGGCCCGAAACACGTGGAGAGAGAAAGAGGGAGAAAGGATAGAGAGAGAGCTGTCTAGTCTTAGGGACTAGGCTGGAGTTACTCACGGTTCCATGGAGAGGGTCTTGGCGGGCGCCAGCGGGGGGGTACTCTCGTAGCTGGCTTTGTCTGGATCCTCTACCACTGGTAGGGAACTAAGTAGGTCCATGCGTGGATCTCTGTTGCGCTGTGGGTCTGTGTGTCTGTTGTGATGCAGTAGGTCAGCATGGCAGGAACACACGGGATCTTGGCTTAGTTTATTCTCTGCAACACCAGGTGAGCACAGCAGGGCCCCGCCCAGCATGGGGACTTTTCACTCAGGTTCCACGGGGGTGTTGAGCTCTTGGACTGGGGATCTCCAGGCCAGAAGTTGTCTGGAGATGGACTGTTCTCGAGTCCTTGCTTCTCAGGACCAAGACAGGGGCATGTGGGCTCACGTCAGACAACCCACTGCCGAGAAAAATGAAAGGGATTGGGGATCCCTGTGCTTTGAGGCAGCCAGGGACTGGCTGGTCTCAAGACCTTGGCTCTCATGACTGAGATGGGGGCATGTGGGTTCATGTCGGATAACCCACAGCCGAGAAAAGGAGAGGGATGGGGAAGACGAAAGAGGCCCTTGCAGCACCCATGGGACAGACTGTACTTGCTTAGCAGACTCGGTGGCCTGGCCAGGTTGCTTGAAAATGTGGGTCCTCATGGCTGGAATGCAGAGATCCTCCAAGTGAGAGATTAAGCAGCTGTAGCTTTAGTCAGCATGGGAGAAGCGTGGAATCTTCACTGAGTCGATTCATCACAGCACCGGACAAGCAGGGCGGGAAGCTCGGCTGCGTTCTGTAGCAGACTGGGGTGGCCCGGTCCTTGAAGTCCATGGGTGTCTGTGCCCCACGTTGGATGCGCCAAAATGTGGCAAAAATTTAGAGGCTGCCACAGCGGTGGGGCCCCAGAGGGGCTTCCACTGTTGCGGTGGGTCCCACATTCAGGGGAAATCTTATGGTTCCAGTGGCCTGGAGGCCTTGGCAGCGGGAGGCCCCAATAACACGAGGAAGTCCTTGGTTCCAAAAAGGTTTATTGTCATGGCGGATGATAGATGGATCTAGGCGTACCCCCCCCCAACTCAGGGCAGTCCGAGTTATATAGGGAGGGAGAAAGGGGGAGGATTGGGGGAGGATCTGGGGGAGGCATGTTTAATTTGCTCTGCCCTCTGGCCGTCATTAGTCATTAGTATGTAAATCCCTAGGGCCTGAGGCCTATAGCCTGGCCTATGTGATTGAACAATGTAATTCTATGGAGACTGTGACTGCTTTTCAGAATCCTGGGTTCTGGGGAGTGCCAAACTCCTGCTGGTTCTCATGCAGAATCCCACCCAGAATCTACAGAGTCTCGGGGTTCTAGGCACCTGCTCCACCATGACCCAGGATACCCTTACGCAGTCCCACATCTCCTCCCCTTTACTTTTTTAAAAAAGGGGGGTCACTGTGAAAATTTTGGATGAGGAAGTCAAAAGAAAGCACTATATAGGCCAGAGGTATTAGCATAATCACGTCACAGGGTAAGGGGAGTTGGGGGTGGGGGGTAGGGAAGGTAAGGGATCATTGAATCAATTAAATATACATTGTACAATTTGAGAGTAATGACATCTGATTAATCTAAATAGACATTACGATTTCTTCACTAACACGTCACTTTAGCTATTTGACTTTGGCAAAAGAGTTCATTTGTAGCTGGAAGGTCTGAATCTGTCCATAGGACTCAGTGAGCATCTCTGGATCTTGGCATGCGTCTCTGGATCTCAGTGTGTCTCTGGAATCTGCAGTCAGGTGGTATGGCTGTAGGAAGACAGCATGGCATCCTAGGCAGGTTTCAGGAGGCTCTACAAGTCTCTGCTGGACTTGTGGGAGCACCTGTAGAATAATCACAACAGGGAAGCGGCATCCCAGCAGGGGGATGTCTGTAAGGGTGTGTAGCAAGCATTAGGCTACTTGGGATCAGGTACGTCATGGTGTGTCATTGAGATCCTAGAAAGCAAAGGTGTTTGAGGAAATTTCAGTCTTAGAAGTCACCTTTGAGTCTGTTCTAACTGGCTGAGGAAGAAAATCATATTAACTATGTAGGCCGCAACAGTTTGTCTGTAAAAAGAAACTAGTTGTTAATTAAGAACTGGAAGGTGGTGATCAGCATGTTTATTTAACCTGTGGAAGTAGATTTAGATGACTTTCAAACCTTGAAGAAATTTTAAAAGTTGAAAAAAAACGTTGAAAATGTATAATGAGTGAAAAGGAGACATTTAAACAAAAAGAAAAATTTTTGGGTTGAAAAGCACAAACACTGTTGTTCCAGGCATTCCTGTTAGGAGAAAAGGCATTAATGGCGGATTTAGAAGTAGTGGAGGAAAGACCCTGTTCTGCCATGTGGTGGTTGGGCCACCACGTGGTGTCTGGGTGTTCTAGCAGAGAGGCCAAGGAATTCCCCCTGTTGTTTTTCTTAGAGAAAAGAAAGGCTAACTTTGAAGAAAAGTTTAAAGTGAAAAACATAG
Source organism: Grammomys surdaster (assembly GCF_004785775.1). NCBI lineage: Eukaryota > Metazoa > Chordata > Mammalia > Rodentia > Muridae > Grammomys > Grammomys surdaster. Next base: position 686 of record NW_021617379.1, on the reverse strand, counting down.
AAGTTTGATAACAGAGTCAGAAGGAGTGAAAGGCTGTGTGAGACTGAGCTATGGTGGGGAGACACCTAGGGGCTAGCACCTAGAGCCAGCAGCTCACTAGAGGAGAACAGGCAGCGGCAGTTTCTCTAGGGTCAGCCTGGAGTTTTTAGTTGTGAGAAAGAAACTGTAAGGTAAACAGAGGTGAAGGGGTGTAGACTGAGTCTCAGACCCTCTGCTATCAGGCAAGCCAGCTGGGCTATAGCGGGCCGCAAATGACTAAGAAGGTGAAGTGGGGGAGGGGGTAAACAGGGAGCCAGCCCTGTTGTTACAGGCGATTCAGCTGGGCTGTAACCAGCCGGCCGCAAATGGCAGAGGAGTGGGGGAATTTTAGCGTGGAAAGTTAACCCCTGGGGGAGGGGCAAACCTCTTGGCAGGCAGAGCTTGGGAGATTTTTGGGGGGAGGGGTAAAGAATGGAGATTAAGGAGTCTCTGCCATTTTGTAGTGAACACGTGGAGGGAGAGAGAGACCTAGTCTTTTGAGCCAGGCAGGAGCTAGTGGTAGTCAAGATTCAGAGAGAAAACATTGGCCCGAAACACGTGGAGAGAGAAAGAGGGAGAAAGGATAGAGAGAGAGCTGTCTAGTCTTAGGGACTAGGCTGGAGTTACTCACGGTTCCATGGAGAGGGTCTTGGCGGGCGCCAGCGGGG
>NW_021617378.1:1411-2571 GCF_004785775.1 Grammomys surdaster | reverse complement strand
GATCTAAAGGCAAGTACAACACAGCTGAAAACACCTAAATCATGTTATATGTGACATTTCAGTTAGGTAGTGTGTTTGTTTTACAGCAGAAACACTTGTACCACCCGGCCATGTATCTTATTTGATTTCATGTGGAATGGCCCAGTAAGTTGCTAGTTACCAGCAGAAAAGCACATTAGAACATATTGAACAATCCTAATGTAAAGATAAGCGTAATTCAGCACATTTCTACTTTCAGAGCTAAAGGCAAGTACAACACAGCTGAAAACACCTAAATCATGTTATATGTGACATTTCAGTTAGGAAGTGTGTTTGGTTTACAGCAGAAATACTTGTACCACCCTGCCAAGTATCTTACATGGTATCATATAGAATGTCTTAGAAAGTTGCTAGATTCCAGCAGAAAAGCACATTAGAATGTATTGAACAACCCTAATGTAAAGGTAAGCGAAATTCAGCACATCCTTACTTGCAGAGCTAAAGGCAAGTACAACAGAGCTGAAAACACCTAAATCATGTTATATGTGACATTTCAATTAGGAAGTGTGTTTGTTTTACAGCAGAAACACTTGTACCACCCTGCCACGTATCTTACTTGGTTTCATGTGGAATGTCCAAGTAAGTTGCCAGATTCCAGCAGAAAAGCACATTATTATGTATAGAAAAACCCTAATGTAAAGAAAAGCGTAATTCAGCACATTCATACTTGCAAAGATAAAGGCAAGTACAACACAGCTGAAAACACCTAAATCATGTTACATGTGACATTTCAGTTATGAAGTGTGCTTGGTTTACAGTAGAAACACTTGTACCACCCGGCCATGTAACTTACATTGTTTCATTTGGAATGTCCAAGTAAGTTCCTAGATTCCAGGAGAAAAGCACATTAGAACGTATTGACGAACACAAATGTAAAGAAAAGCTCAATCCAGCACATTCTTTCTTTCAGAGCAAAAGGCAAGTAAAACATAGCTGAAAACATCTAAATAATGTTACATGTGACATTTCAGGTGGGATGTGTGTTTGTTTCACAGCAGAAACACTTGTACCACCTGGCCATGTATCTTACTTTGCTTCATGTGGAATGTCAAAGTAAGTTGCTAGATTATAGCAGAAAAGCACATTAGCACCTATTGAACAACCCTAATGTAAAGATAAGC
>NW_021617378.1:0-1401 GCF_004785775.1 Grammomys surdaster | reverse complement strand
AACACTTGTACCACCCGGCCATGAATCTTACTTGGTTTCATATGGAATGTCCAAGTAAGTTGCTAGATTCCAGGAAAAGCACATTAGAAAGTATTGACGAACACAAATGTAAAGAAAAGCTCAATCCAGCACATTCTTTCTTTCAGAGCAAAAGGCAAGTAAAACAGAGCTGAAAACACCTAAATAATGTTTCATGTGACATTTCATTTAGGAAGTGTGTTTGGTTTACAGCAGAAACACTTGTACCACCCGGCAAGGTATCTTTCATTGTTTCATACTGAATGTCCATGTAAGTTGCTAGAATACAGCAGAAAAGCACATTAGAACGTATTGAACAACCCTAATGTAAGATAAGTGCAATTCAGCACATTATTACTTGCAGAGCTAATGGCAAGTACAACAGAGCTGAAATCACCTAAATCCTGTTACATGTGACATTTCATTTAGGAAGTGGTGTATTGGTTTACATTAGATTCACTTGTACCACCCTGTCATATATCTTACGTTGTTTCATATGTAATTTCCAAGTAAGTTGCTAGATTCCAGCATAAAAGCACATTGGAACGTATTGAACAACCCTAATGTAAAGATAAGCACAAATCAGCACATTCTTACTTTCAGAGCTAAAGGCAAGTACAACACAGCTGAAAACACCTAAATCATGTTACATGTGACATTTCAGTTAGGAAGTGTGTTTGGTTCACAGCAGAAACTCTTGTACCACCCGGCCACGTATCCTTCATTGTTTCATACCTAATGTCCATGTAATTTGCTATATTCCAGCAGAAAAGCACATTAGAACGTATTGAGCAACCCTAATGTAAAGATAAGCGAAATACAGCACATTCTTACTTGCAGAGGTAAAGGCAAGTAAAACAGAGCTGAAAACACCTAAATAATGTTATATGTGACATTTCAGATAGGAAGTGTGTTTGCTTTACAGCAGAAACACTTGTACCCCCCAGCAATGTATCTTACATGGTTTCATAAGGAATGTCCAAGTAAGTTGCTAGATTCTAGCAGAAAAGCACATTAGCACCTATTGAAAAACCCTAATGTAAAGATAAGCATAATTCACTACATTCATACTTGCAGAGCTAAAGGCAAGTACAACACAGCTGAAAACACCTAAATCATGTTAAATGTGACATTTCAGTTAGGAAGTGTGTTTGGTTTACAGCAGAAACACTTGTACCACCCGGCCATGTATCTTTCATTGTTTCATACTGAATGTCCATGTAAGTTGCTAGAATCCAGCAGAAAAGCACATTAGAACGTATTGAACAACCCTAATATAATGATAAGCGTAATTCAGCTAATTCTTACTTTAAGAGCTAAAGGCAAGTAAAATAGTGCTGAAAACACCTAAATCATGTTACATGTGACATTTCAGTTAGGAAG
>NW_021617377.1:0-2425 GCF_004785775.1 Grammomys surdaster | reverse complement strand
AGAGAGAGAGAGAGAGAGAGAGAGAGAGAGAGAGAGAGAGAGAGAGAGAGAGAGGAGAAACAAAAAACACAAAAATGAAGAAATCCGGAGAATTATAAGGACACATTCACATTTTAAAAACCTGTCTCCACCAAATTGGAAAATCTAAAAGAAATGGATAATTTTCTTGATAGGTACTACACACCAGAGTTAAATCAAGATCAAATGAACAATTTAAGTAGATCTATAACTCCTAGGGAAATAGAAAATTCATTAAGACTTCCAACCAAAAAACAACAAAAAAACAAAACCAAGCAAACAAAACTAACAAACAAAACAGGGCTGGATGGTTTTAGTGTAGAATTCAACCAGACTTTCAAAGAAGACTTAACACCAATTCTGTTCAAAATATTCTACAAAATATAAACAGAAGGATCATTACCCTATTTATTTTTATAAAGCCAAAGAAACTCTGAAACCCAAAGCACATAAATACTCAAAAAAGAAAGAATATTACAGATCAAGTCCCCTCATGAACCTAGATGCATACTCAAATACTCAAATCAACACTTAATCAAAAAACAGAAATGTTCAAGTATGCTTCATCCTAGTGATGCAAGCATCATTCCACATATGAAAATCAGTAAATGTAATCCACCATATAAATAAACTGACAGGAAAAAAAAAGCCACAAGATCATCTCATTACACATGGATCAAGCCTTTGAAAAAACCCAACACCAATTCATGGTAAAAGTCTTAGAAAGATTATGGATACAAAGGACATACCTAAATATAATAAAGGAAATTTACAACAAGCCTATACTCAACAACAAATTAAATGGAAAGAAACTCAAAACAATTCCATTAAATTCAGGAACAAGACTAGACTGTTCACTGTGTGCAAATATATTCAATATTATCTTTGATGTTCTAACTAGAGCAAAGACACCCGAGAGAGATCAAGGAGATATAATTTGGAAAGGAAGAACTCAAAATAACCCAATTGGCGGATGATACGATAGTATACATGAGTGACCCTAAATATCCCACTAACAAACTCACAAAGCCTATAAACACTTCTAGAAAAGTGGCTGGATCCAAGATTAACTCGAAAAATTAATAACTCTCCTATATACAAATGACAAACTGAGAAAGAAATCAAGCAAACAACCCATTTTACAACACACTCAAACAATATAAAATATGCTGGAGTAACTCTAAAAAACCAAGTGAAAGACTTGTATGATAAAAACTTCAAGTCTTTGAAGAAAGAAATTCAACAATATGTCAGAAGATGTAAAAAAAACCTCTCATGTTCATGAATCAGGAGGATTAAAACAGTGAAAATGGCCATCAAAACAAAATCAATCTACAGATTCAACATAGTTCCCATCAAAATTCCAAAGCAATTGTTTATAGAACTTGACAGAAAATTCCCACCTCATATGGAATAACCAAAACCCAAGGTAGCTAAGCCAATCCTGAACAATAAAACAACTGCATGGTATTGGCAAAAAACACACACAGTGATCAACAGAATCGAATTGAATACTCAGACATAATTCCATTCACATATGGACACCTGATTTTTGACAAGGAATCCAAAAATACACAATGGAAAAAGGACAGTACCTTCAGCAAATGGTACTGGTTAAACTCTATCTCTGCATGTAGAAGAATTGCAAATAGATGCATATTCATCATCCTCCACAAAACTCAAGTACGAGTGGATCAAAGACATCACAATAACACCAGACACACTGAAACTAGGAAAAGATATAGTGTGGAATAGCCCTGCATGTACTGCCTCAAATGACAACACTCTGAACAGAATAGGAATAGTGCGGGCACTAAGATCAACAATTAATAAATGAGATTTTATGAAACTTAAAAGCTTCTGGAAGGCAAAAAACCCACAGTCAATGGACAAAAGAAATAGGTAAAGAAATGGAATTTTTTTTTTTTTACCAACTCCACAACCAATAGAGGCTTAATTTACAAAATGTATAAAGGACTCAAGAAATTAGATGTTCAAAGAATGAAAAAAATTCAATTAAAAATAGGGAACAGATTTAAATAGAGAATTCTCAACAGAGGAATCTCAAATGGTCAAGAAACACTTAAAGAAATGTTGATCATCTTAGTCATAGAAATGCAGAAAAATACTTTGAGATTTCATCTTATACATGTTAGAATGGCTAAGGCCCATAATATAAGTAACAGCTCACAGGGGCAAAGATGTGCAAAAAGAAGAACACATCTTCATTGCTGGTGGGAATGCAAACTCATACAGTCACTATGGAAATCAATATTGTGATTCCTCAGAAAAAAACCCAAAAGCTTGGTCTACCTCAAGACCCAGCTATTCCTCTCTTGGGCTTACATCCAAAAGATACCCCATCCTATCACAAGGACACTTGCTCAATTATGTTCACAGTAACTAT
>NW_021617376.1:0-1061 GCF_004785775.1 Grammomys surdaster | reverse complement strand
ATAACAACTTCTCAAGTGCTGTACTGAAAGACCTTTTGCAATGCACGGCCAATCTAAGCAACTTGACTGTAGAGGTGTACCCTGCTCCAAAAGAGTGCTATGATCCCCTGGGTAATGTTTCGATGGATAGTTTTTCTGAACTGTGTCCTGAGCTGGTGGAAATACTCCTGCCCAAAAGGCTGCCCAAGAAAATCATGTTTGCTACACCCACCTGCCCTCGTTGTTGGGGATGCTGTATCTATGTCATAGAGGACATGTTCATGAGAACCAGCTCTTGCCTTTGTTCGGAGTTAATAGAAGACTGATTCTGGATGCTGAGAAATGACATCTGAAGAAGTACATTCACCAAAGAGTCCCTGAATTCATAGCTTTAGATATAATGAAATAAAAATGATATTCAGTGTGTTGAGACCTCAGGTGACTTAATATGAAGGACAATAGGATAGTAGGAACAGGTATCTTGTGGAATCTGAAAGACAGTTCCGCATGTCTAAATATATCCCCATCAGAATAGGATCCACACTGGCTTCCCCATTTTGTAAATATAAGGCCTATCTATGAAGTGATTGGTCTCCTCTTGTGTGCAGCCCATGTCACTGATCTCAGTTTTACATTTGTGCTCCTCTATGACCTCCTGATGTATGATCAAGGAAATTGTCATCTGAGCCTTGTTGTTGGCACAATGCATTAAAGTCAATTATGACATTATCTTCTACTATTTACTTCACACTGTTGTCTCCTTGATTTGTTATGTGCATAGAACTGTCAAACTAATTGTGAAAGGCTCCTAAAAACCACTCTCTGTTACAGAACCATCCTTGAGATGGGATGTGATTGTGGGCACAGAGGCATTCCTACACAAGACTATCAAAGTGAACACATTCTAGAAATAGGGTATGGGGTTGTTTTTAGAACTTACATTCCATCAGTGCTTACAGAGATGGACTATCACAGGATTCCCTATGTCCATGGGGCATCATGGTCTATCAAAATATTGCATAGTTTTATTGGTGAAAGTGTGGTCCCTCAACACACCTTATTCAGCACAACTAGAATGCATA
>NW_021617375.1:0-4678 GCF_004785775.1 Grammomys surdaster | reverse complement strand
AACGTGAAATTTTACTTCTTCAGATCTTCTATCTGATGAAAGAACAATGTGAAAAGTTAAAAAATAAGATGATGGTTTATGATTTTATGCGTCATGGCAGACATTGACATAAAATTATTTAAAATTATTTAATTCTATTTAAAATTGTTTAAAAATTATTTTTAAATTACTTAGAAATACATTTAGAAGTTAAGGTGCAAAATAAAATTAAGATTATTTGAAATTATTTAAATATAATTTTAAACCACATTTAGAAGTTAACGTCCTAAATTTGGGTGAAAAAAACGAAGAAACGAACATTCGGACGTTATACTATTTCATATAACACGTGTATTTTGATGATAGAGTATTTTATACTACACGTGAACTCTGATGTGTGCTTGAAAAAGCGCGCTATTCTTGGATATCACGTTTTATTGATTAGATGTTCAAAAGCGATAACAAAGGATGCCACCCACCTAAGCCAATCTGATAAGCATGTACGTTGTTTCATATATGTATATATATGCGAAATATTATTTCTTTAAAGTATAATATATAATTTATAAAACTGAAAAACATTATGTATTATATGAAAAATCTCTTATCAATAAATGTGAGTGAAAAGTATGTGTACATATTATACATATTAATTAAGTGTATAATACATATGAGATATATTTACAATATATATTTATATATATTACATAATATTACATTGTATATTATGCAATATGTATTATATATGTTGTATATATATATATATATAATATATATATGTAGTATATGTAATATATAATGTTACATTATATATTATATATTACATAATATTACACTATATATACATATACAAAATATATATTATATATATTTTGTATATGTATATATAATAGAATATATTTAGTATATGTAATATATAATGTTACATTATATATTATATATTGCATATTACATTATATATACATATATACATATACATATATTATATAATATATATGTTGTATATGTATATATATAGAGAATATATATGTAGTATATGTAATATATAATGTTACATTATATATTATATATTACATTATATTACATTATATATACATATATATACATATATGCATATATATGCATAATATTACATTATATATACAGAGAACCAATTTTTAAGCCACCCTTCTTCTTGTTCTCACTGTTTCTCTTGCCATTTTAATCTCTGTCTGACGTTGGTTATACTTTCTCTAACTACACCGGCGTGGTCAGTATAAGACAGCATTCCTCCTTGAGGGCAGCACAGAGTCCCCCTTGCTGAAGGAAATGCAGATCCAGGTCCCTTTGTTTTGGGGGGAGCCTTTCAGACAACGAAATGAGGAATTATTCCAGATTAGTGATACCAGGTTTTAGCAGTTCCATGTCCTTCTCAATGGCCCCTTGAAGTTCTGAGGAGTGCAAGCCCAGGGGCCATCATTGTGATTAGATCCTCCCACAGCAAACACCATGGGTGGCCCCTTTTTATCTGGAAATGATAAAAGAAGGGAATTCTCAGGGAGATCTCTCTTCCCTGGATGTCAATTGTTATTTATCTATATTTGGCCTGGCTTTGTGGAAGTGTCTATTTGTTTTACTAATCTTTCTGGCAGGCATCAAGACAAGTCTTCTTGGAATAAAAAAGATATATCAAGTCTCAGCCCCATATGAGAATTGGGTCTGGGTAATTCATTTTTCTATTTTGTTAGGAATATTCATCAATCGTTGATAAAAATAAATCAGAAATAAATGATCATGAATAATCCATATTCACCATTCGTGGATAATGGTAAATCTTAAAAAAATGAACATGAATAATCAATAGTAATCATTCATAGTTAAAAGGAAATCAGAAATAAATAAAGCTGAAATATCAATAGTCATCAGTCGTAGATAAGAGTAAGTCAGAAATAAATGAAGAGGAATAGTCAATATTCACAATCGTTTATAATAGTAAATCATATATAAATGAACATGAATAATTGTAAACCAGAAAAAAAAGTTGAAATATCAATAGTCATCAGTCATACATAACACTAAGTAAAAAATAAATTAACATGAATAATCAATATTCACTAATCGTTGATGATAATAAATCAGAAATACGTAAACATGAATAATCAATATTCACATTTAATGGATAATAGGAAATAAGATATAAATGAACATGAATAATCAATAGTCATCAGTAATATTTAATAGTAAATCGGAAAAAAATAAACCTGAAATATCAATAGTCATCAGTCATAGATAATAGTAAGTCAGAAATAAATGAACATGAATAATCAACGTTGAGAATTCATGGATAATAGTTAATTAGAAATAAATGAACATGAATAGTCAATAGTCATCAGTCATAATTACTAGTTAATCAGAAATAAATAAAGCTGAAATATCAATAGTCATCAATCATAAAAAAACAGTAAGTCAGAAATGAATGAACATGAATAATCAATATTCACGATTCGTGGATAATAGTAAATCAGAAATAAATGAACATGAGAAAACAAAACACATCAGTCTTAGTAAATAGGAAATCAGAAATAAATAAAGCTGAAATATCAATAGTCATCACTCATAGATAATAGTAAATCTGAAATAAATAAACAGGAATAATCAATATTCACGATTCATGGATAATAGTAAATCAGAAATAAATGCACATGAATAACCAATAGTCATCAGTTATAGATAATAGGAAATCAGAAATAAAAAACACTGAAATATCAATACTCATCAGTCATAGATAATAGTAAGTCAGAAATAAATAACCTGAATTATCACTATTCACCATTCGTGAATAATAGTAAATCAGAACAAGAATGAACTTGAATAATCAATAGTCATCAGTAGTAGTCCATGGATCAAAAGAAATACATAAAGCTGAAAAATCAATAGTCATCAGTCGAGTGACGCACCCCCTGGCGACGCTGGCACCAACTTTATTCCATCACTAGGACACAGAAGGTTGGTCCTCTCAGAAGTCTCCACGGCAACCGCCCTAGCAACAGTCTAGCAATGGCCAGATTCTAATGGCCCTGGTTCTACAGGCCCTTCAGAGTGGAGGAGCGCAAAGGGCCTAGAGACAATGGAGATATGAGAGAGCTGTCTGCCGAGCTGCGAACTGAAAAGTAAGGGAAAGGTAGTCCAGAAAGAGGCTGGGAGAAAAGCATCTCCGCTTGGAGGAAAATAAAGATTGTTAGGCTGAACTGAAAACAAACTCAAGGGAACTTGTTTTATAATGGGAATGGCGTTACTAGTCGCTGGAAAAAGGATCGGCCAAAATAAATGGCGTTGAGACGATTCTACTAAAAGAGGGGGAAAAACCTTTAAAATCTTTTTTTCAACATAGGGATTCTCTGTGTAGGACTAGCTATCCTGGAACCCACATTGCAGACAAGGCTGGCCTCAAACTTAAAGATTTACCTGCCTCTGCTTCCCGAGTGCTGGGATTGGAGGCATGCAGGGGCAGGATGGATATTCCCCATGAGTTCAAAGCCAGCCTAGTATACAGAGCAAGTTCCCAGGACAGACAAGGCAAAGCCACTATAATCCAGCACTTGAGAGACCGAGACAGGAGGAGGATCATGAGTTCCAGCTCTTAGTGGGAGGACACAAGAAAGAAATACAAAGAAGAACAGAAAAGAAAATAGAGAATGGCAAAGTGGTGTGGTTGGAGCCCAGTGGGTGAAGTGGTGAAAACAAGAATATATATGTGAGTGTGTGTGTGTGTGTGTGTGTGTGTGTGTGTATATTCTAATATATATATATATATATATATATATATATATATATACATATACATATACATATACATATACATATACATATACATATACATATACATATTCTACAGCATTCAAAAACAAACAAACAAAAATATCTAAACAACAAAAGAAATAGTCATCAGTCATAGATAATAGTAAGTCAGAAATAAATGAACAGGAATAATAAATATTCACGATTCTTGGATAATAGTAAATCAGATAAAAATGAACATGAATAATCAATAGTCATCAGTCATACTTTATAGTAAACCAGAAAAAAATAAAGCTGAAATATCAATAGTCATCAGTCATAGATAATACTAAGTCAGAAATAAATGACAGGAATAATCAATATTCATCATTCGTGGATAATAGTTAATCAGAAATAAATGAACATGAATAATCAACAGTCATCATTCATAGTTCATAGTGAATCAGAAATATATGAAGCTGAAATGAAAATAGTCATCAGCCATAGATAATAGTAAGTCAGAAACAAAAGAACAGGAATAATCAATACTCACCAATCGTTGAGAATAGTAAATCAGAAATCCATGAACATGAATAATCAATATTCACCATTCGTGGATAATGGTAAATCTGAAAAAAAATGAACATGAAAAATAAATAGTCATCAGTCATAATTAATACAAAATCAGAAATAAATAAAGCTGAAATATCAATAGTCATCAGTCACAGATAATATTAAGTCACTAATAAATGAACATGAATAATCAATATTCACCATTCGTGGATAATGGTAAATCTGAAAAAAAAAGAACATGAATAATCAATAGTCATCAGTCATAGTTAATAGGAAATCAGAAATAAATAAAGCTGACATCAACAGTCATCAGTTACACATAAGAGTAAGTCATAAAAAAACATGAATAATCAATATTCAACATTCGTGA
>NW_021617374.1:0-1067 GCF_004785775.1 Grammomys surdaster | reverse complement strand
AGGCATGATGGAGAGTATTTCAGGGGGACTCCTTCTGAGGGGGTACCGTTCCCCCTCTTTTGTTTTTAAAGCCAATTTTTCAGAGTTCTTGTAAAATCAGGGCAGAAGCGCCAACAGTTGCTCCTTCCACACTCAGAGAGTCATGAAGGCCTTATTTAAGGATATATAAATCTATATTAATAATCTTTTGTCAAAGGACTTTTATAGCTCCACTGACAATTAATCAGACTATATGATATATCGATTAGAAATAGCTTTTTCTACTTTTTGTGAGATTACCTCTCTTTTGTGAATTAACTGTTGAGGAAGTTAGGGTTTACCTCTCTCTTGAGAATATTGAACAGAGATTTAAATTCTTTTGTGGAGAGCTTAAAATAGTATCTTAGCCAATTTGCATCTCCTAGAAACTTTTGAAATTAATTTAAAATAAATAGACTCCCTTTTTTTTAAATCCTTTAACTGTGTGGGGTTTTTATTGGGTATTATACGTATTTACCTTTCAATGTTGTCTCCTTTCTCATTCTCCCCCCAAATCCCTTATCCCCTACCCCTTCCTCCTAATTTTTGTGATGGTGTGCTCCAAACATCCTCCCAGTCCCATCTCCCTGCTCTCGAATTCCAACACAGTAGGGGATCCAAACTTTTGGGGACCTTGGCTCTCCACTTTCACTGGAGTCTAACAAGGTCACCCTCAATTCCCTATACAGGTGCGTGAGTCCCTCCCTTTGTGCTCTCTGGTTGGTGGTTTAGACTTTGGGAGTTCTGGTTGAAACTTTTGATGCTCCTTCTAAAAAGGACCAACGCATTCATACTTTGGTCTTCCTTCTTCTATGTGAGTTTTATGTGGTCTATATGAAGATTCTTAGAAATTGTGAGCTTTTGGGCTAATATCCACTTATCAGTGAGTGCATACCATGTATGTTCCTTTGAGATTGGGTCATCTCACTCAAGATGATATTTTCCAGCTCCATCCATTTGCCTAGGAATTTTGTGAACTGATTGTTTTTAATAGCTGAGTAGTACTCCATTGTATAAATGTACCACATTTTCTGCATCCATTCTTCTGT
>NW_021617373.1:2728-3573 GCF_004785775.1 Grammomys surdaster | reverse complement strand
AGAGGGGCTAATCAACCGGGTCTGAACAGTGATGGGATTAAAGTCGGTGACAAATTTTATTACAGAGCTCTAACCGTGCCCAGATAAGTGTGTGACGAGAAGATAACAACTCAGCCGTGAGCCAGCAAGCCACTGGGGAGCCCTTAACAGACTGAGCCCATGATGGGCCAGGAGGGGTGGAGGTAGGGGGAGGGAAACAGGACATGAATATTGTCTTCTTTCCCAGCTCTTGCTATGATCAAATACCTGGCAAACTGCAACTTAAAGAAGGGTTTATTTATTTTGTCTCATGTATAAAGAGATTGCCTTCAATTCCAGAAGAGCCTCTGTACTTGGAGCTTTTGAACGACGTTAGAACTCTTAAGATTTAGAGGACTCTTCAGAATGAACTTCAGAAGTTCGATTTGAGTTATGAGATGTCCGTGAGCCTTTAAGGACTAGGGATGGAATGTTGTGATTAAAAGTGATGTGTTTGGGTGTCACGTTGACAAAGGATGAGTTTGTGATATTAATCTTCGTTGTCAATCTGACAACGTTTACAGTTATCTAGAGGATACAGCTCTGACTGTGTCTGTGAGGGAATTTCCAGAGAGGATTAACCAAATGACGAAGATCTACTCTGAATGTGGTGGTATCATCTCATGGACTCCAGCCACAGGCCGAGAGAGAGAGAGAGAGAGAGAGAGAGAGAGAGAGAGAGAGAGAGAAAGACAGACAGAAAGAAGGGAGGGAGGGAGAGAGAGAGAGAGAAAGAGAGAGAGAGAGAAAGAAAGGAAGGAAGGAAGGAAGGAAGGAAGGAAGGAGGGAAGGAAGGAAGGAAGAAAGGCCAGTTGAGCTTTCTCGCT
>NW_021617373.1:0-2628 GCF_004785775.1 Grammomys surdaster | reverse complement strand
CTCTCTCTCTCTCTCTCTCTCTCTCTCTCTCTCTCTCTCTCAACTGTACAATATAACTAGCTGCCCTACACTCCCACTGCAATGCCTTCCCAGCTGTGATATAGTGTACTCCATAAAACCACAAGCCAAATTAGCCCTCTGCTAGGCATTCTTTTATAGCAATGAGAAAACCAACTAACATAGCCAGGGGCGTGTTTATGAACCAGTCAAAAGTTTTGGGCAAGCAGGACCCTTTCACTTGTGCCTCAAGCCCACCTTTACTGTGTGGCCTGGAAGACCTTAGGGGAAACGAACTCATAGATTCTTAAAGAGATACCAAAGAAGCCATATTATTTCATTCCATCAAGTAGTACCAAAAAAGTTGGCATTTATAGTGGACATGACCTTTTAAAAGTTCATTACCAGTGAGCTCCAGATTCATGAAGAGACATATCAAGGATATAAGTCTAGACACCACACACCTTCCTATGCTCCTCTGTGTGCATGATACCCAGACATACCTGTTCATATTACACACACACACACACACACACACACACACACACACACACACACATATCAACCTTTCAGATCTTCTAAACTTACTCGGTGCTCAGTGGACCATGTTGTCTGTATTATATAAATGGGAGATTTAAACGACTTGCAAAGGGAATCCATGAAGCTGCTGCTTATCCTGCATGTAGACACCCTTTATATTAAAATTTTTCATGTAGAAATATAATTCTATGTCAATATTTCATATCACTGAAAGCTGAACTATTGGTATACTTTCAAATGCCCTACCATGTCAGTTACTTTTCTTGTTGCTGTGAGAAAATGCCTGACAAGAAGTACCTTTGGGGAAAAGAGGGTTATCATGTTTAGCAGGCAGGGTCATTATGGTGGTGGGGAATGAAGGAACAGCAACCAGCAGGAGCATCTTGCCAGCAGGAGCACCCAGCAGGCAGTAGCATCATGCTATGATGCTAGTAGCATCATAGGAGTGCCTCCTATGCCTCCAAGGACAGAGCATAAATGGGATGGGAAGGAACGGAGATATAACCTCCAAGACCCGACCCCTATGGACAATCCACTTCCTCCAGTGGGCCCTACCTTCAAAAGGTTCTACCACCTCCACAAGCAAGAACACTAGCTAGAGACTAAGTATTCAAACATGTGAGCTTGTAAGAGACATTTTACAACCAAACCAGAACACTTGCTGTCTCAGGATCCAGTCAGCGGCCCAATTTATGCAGGGTGTGATGTACCATGATATTTTTCTTCACATTAAGAAAAGCAGATTAGAACATAATAAGTCTTTAGCTATCTATATTTTAAGTCCACTCTCCTGGTCCAGTCTATCAACATTCTTCCATTATGAAATAGAATCATCAAGATGGGGAGAAGAGTTGAGTTACTCGTGGTGTAGATATATGCTTCCTAAAAGATGCTGGAAGAGACTTCTGGGCAATTGAAGTGTTCTGATCCTTGATTTGGTACAGGTTAGGCCACGGAGGAGTTGAGTGTGTGAGACTAGTAAGGTCTATAAGGTCTACCTCTATGATGTTCACTTGATTCTGCATGAATACGACAATGGTGTCCAAGAAATTCAACTTTACAAGTTGTCCCTCTGCCAACCCATCAGCTCACAAAGCTGTACCCACCAAAGAGAGCTGGGCTAAATGGCTCACAGGACAAGCATAGCAAACAAGGCCTGCGTATTACCATAATTACATCTCCACGAGCATGCAAAGCCCTCATTTTCCCTTCATGTCTGTAATGTTGTGGAGACATAGGATGCAATTACAGTCCTGAAATATGCAACTTAGAAGCCATAAACACATACATCTACACAGGTCTAGGTGAAGCATATATACTTACATGGCATGACCAAAACAGACAGTCAGTTCAACCTTTACACTGCCCCCCCTACCACCCTGCCAGGACCCTGACCCTCCGGGCCCCAGTCTGAACAAGGATGAGGAGATGCTTTGGGGATAAATTCACCTAAGCAGACAATTTTTCTGGGACAGAGCCCCTAATTTAAAAGCTTCATAAAGAATCATGTAGTAAAAGCTTAAGTAGTAATTGCTGATGGTGTTTCTTAAAGGCAGGAAGAGTTGTTGTTGTTGTTGTTGTTGTTGTTGTGGTTGTGGTTGTTAAAAGGATCCCTCAGTCCTCTTCATGTCAGAACCCCAATCTGTGGTCACATTCTCTTCTTGAAGAGGTGCTGGAAGCAAATTGAATGGCAACACATGTAAAATGGAGCGACGAGAGATGAGATTTTCTTGGCAGTGAAGAGAGGAATTCTGGGAAAGACCAATGAGCAATAAGCAGGCTAGAACAGAATTGATTTTGTAGATTTTGTCATAGTGAAACACATTAGAGTGCTAAGGATGTCCAGAGGAAGAGACTCATAGGATCCAGCCCCTGGCTGTTGAGAGTGGTTCATTTGCCTCAGACATTTTAAATGCATATTACCACTCCCACTGACATTCATTCCGGCTTCCAGTCAGCAAGTCTGACCAGCTTCAACTCAGGCCCAAGAAAGCACAGATTAGAAAACAACTCTGCAGCTGAAGGGGTTGTGGAGCCTGATGGAACTGGGTCTCCACATTTAACATATAACTCTCAAGACCAAGTGGATCA
>NW_021617372.1:0-1802 GCF_004785775.1 Grammomys surdaster | reverse complement strand
AGAGAGAGAGAGAGAGAGAGAGAGAGAGAGAGAGAGAGAGAGAGAGAAAAATGGAACAAAGAATCAAAGAATCATATTTTAATTTTTATCTTTCAGAAATGAACCATCTTACAATATGTGGGCGACCTAGTCTGTAGGCTTCAATAACCATGGCTTTTGCTATCACATTCTTGTGAAAAGCTTCTGAAAACCCGTGGTGTACTTTGACTCCCTTGTTTGTCTGCAAAGGAGCAAGAAGTAGAGTTGAGGCCTCTAAGTGAAGCACCACCTGTGTACTTATCATCAATCAGAATGAAGAAATTTCTTCTGAGCCTCTAGAAAGGAGTTACCATGTCTTTCAATCTGCTTGAGAGGGGATGATGCATGCAGGACTGAGCAATGGGTGCTCAAAGAGCAAAGTTCAGTGATTCTCAATTTCCCTACCAGACACAACTGTAAAGCAGCTTTCATCAGCGTATCCAACAGACTATGCAAGCTCACATACAGGATACTACACCTCAGAATCTACTACTATTTATGATGTTGTTTGTTGTTGTTCCTGTACATCTATAAGAAAAAGGTTTAGTTTGCATATCTTAGAAACAATCAAGTATGTTTAAGTTGAAATGGAGAAAGTAGTATGTATATAGTTTTAACTCAATTGTTCATGCTTCATGTTAATATTTGGATTCTCAGACCTAACTATGAAAAACTAATTTTAAAATCAAGAGCTTCATGAATATCATGGTTGCTCTACTCTAGACCTGTCTCAGTCTTTCAAGGTCGCTAAAATATTTTACAATGTGCTGAATTGTCAAAAACTTAGTCAGGCAAAATGTCCATCTATACGTAAAAATAGTACATCACTGGCCACACATTGTTCTCTTCTAATTTTATGTTTAAACCTTTTGACAGCCTGGTGGTGGTTCACACCATTAATCACAGCTCTTGGGAGGCAGAGGCAGGCAGATCTCTGAGTTCATGGAGAGTCCAGTCTATAGAATGATTTCCATAACACTCACAGCTTTACAGAGAAACCATATTTGAAAAAATTAAAACAAAACCAAAAACTAAACATTTTTTATATGTGCATGCATAGAGCATATTTTATATGTGCATGCCAGAGCAAATTTGTATGGTTGTGTAACAAGGTATATCTGTCTGTGAGAGAATGTGGGCACATTTGTTTCTATGTATGAGTGAGATTCCAAGTTGGAATGTATATCTGTGGGAACTATGTGGTGCCATGTGCACACACAGAAGACTCAGACTTCTTCATCCTCTTCAGTGGCACTCAGACAATGTCATGCAGCATGTTGGTTCATGTGTCACACAATGCATGTAACTTTCATGCTTATAGGACACAGATGGTGTCTATGGAGCACTAACTAGCCAGTAGATGCTCCAGGATCCTTTGTGTTGTTGCTGTAGAGTATTTTCCCAATGTTAAACAGGAAGCTACGTCCTGGAAGAACTTCCAAGCGGTGCCACAATATAGGACATGAAGACACTCTCTGGTTCTGCTCATGCCTTGAAACAGATCAAAACAGGCTTTCTTGCCTGGATACCATGAAAATAATGTAAATATATCCTTCATAAGAGGATTCAATTTGGAGAGTTGATAAAATCCCCATGTATATTATTGTCTATACACCTGAAGGAGTTCATGGGAAAACAGGCTTTGTGAAGAAGCATGTTCCTGGCATGGGAATGCCTGTGCTTACGGGGGCACAGGGAATGGACTGAAAAGAGGAGAGACACAGGAGTGCTGATGCTTCTGAGACTGTGTGCTTTGTAAACAGTGTGTTCTATCATAGTTGCTG
>NW_021617371.1:0-10799 GCF_004785775.1 Grammomys surdaster | reverse complement strand
TCTCCAGTTTTTTGCCTTTTCATATGTTGCAGTGTCCCTAGTTGCTTGTTTCCATGATATTGTTACACTCAACATTTTTGTTTTTCACCAATATGTCCATTTTTTCTATTTATCTTTCCTTCCTGTTCTGTGTGTGAACCTTGCCTCTGTAGTTGTCATCTGCCTTCTGGGATTTTGCAAATGTTTAAGTCATTCCTGCATCCTCCACCTGCTGCTGTTGTCAGGTGTGGTTTGTATTCAGGGAGCACCAGCAACAGCCACTCTCTATGTTTGTTTCCTGTCTCTGTTCTCTGCACATGCCTCTTTATTCTCTGTCTCTACCCTCATCACTCTCTCTCTCTCTGCTCCCTGTCTGTCTGTCTGTCTGTCTCTCTGTCTGTCTGTCTCTCTGTCTGTCTGTAGGTCCTCTTGTGTACCTTTTTTTTCCCCCAGATTCTGACTCCTCTCACTTCCCCCAAACATGCTCTTTTACAAAATATCTGTTACATGTTTTGATTTCTAATGACCTGCTGCCAGAGCATAGCTTTTATTTCTTGATGACATATTTTCCTTGACGTTATTTATTGTATTCCTATGCTGGTATCTGTGTATCTGGGTTTGAGGTTATGATTGGTCTAGGTACTGGTTTCTGTGTTTGTCTTGTTTGTTTTAAAGTTTTATTCCTGGGTTACTATTCGATTTTTGGATTTTCAGAGAGTGTGAGCTTTTGAGCCAATATCCAATTGTCATTGAGTGTATACCATGAGTGTTCTTTTGTGATAGGGTCACCTCCCTCAGGTTGATATTTTCTAGCTCCACACATTTATGTAAGAATTTCTTGAATTCATGGTTTTTAAAAGCTGTGAAATTTTTGAGGTTTTTTTGGTCTTACTGTGCAGTTCCTATCCTCTTGAAGACCTTCAATCCTCCCCTAACTCTTCCACAACAGTCCCCAGGTCCATTCAATGTTTAACTGTGGTTCTCTGCAGCTGTTCCAGTCAGTTGCTGGATGGAGCCTCTCAATGGACAATTATGCAAGGCTCCTGAGTGGGAGCATAACAGAGTGTCCTTAATAATGTTATGGATTAAAGCTTGCCAGTAAGGTGTGTCTCCAGTTGGGCAACTTTTCATTGGCCATTCCCTCAATCTCTGCTATAGCCATACCCTGCATTTCTTTAGATAGGACAAATTTTGTTCTGTGTGTCAACTGTGTTGTTGAATTTGATCCTTCAGCTTTGTTCTCATGATCCCATACATTCACCATTTGGTCTCTGTCCCTAAATCACATAAGATACTGTATAAATATTTGTTATTCAGTGTTAATTTATTTTGCAAGCCTGTTGGTTTTATATTTTTAACTTTATTATTTTTGTTTTTCCAGGGCAAACTTTTTCTGTGAAGCCCTATCTGTCCTCATAGTAGCTATACAATCCACACAAGCCACCTGACATGTTATTGTAAAATAAGTACAGGCTTCTGTGCTGCTCTTCATCAACTTTTTTAATTTTGAAATTTGTCCAAATATGTAGGTTATATTCTATTTCTAAGTATGGCATATGCTCATGATATCAATACTACCTGTGGCTTCAGAGTCATTGGATTCCAGGTGTATGATGTTCTGCCTTACTCCTGTGTTTCTCCTGAAATTTTTGGACAAATAGGAGTATTTTACCTGTGTGGATGAATATGATTATCATATGTGCCTGTTCTTTATTTTTGCCAGAATGTGGCCTCAGAACTCTTGATGTTAAGGGTAGTCGTTAGTCTTCATGTAGATATTTGAAATTTACCACCATTATGTGGAAGACCAGACAGAGCTTTCCACTTCTGAGTTATCTCATTCTCCTGCCCTATGTTGCTTGTTTATGATCAACATTTATATTACTAATATTTTTATTTGTCCATTTGAATCTGTTTAAACATTCATTCCATTTTAGTAAAATTTTATTAATGTTGCATTTTAAACTGGTACACTTTACATTTCTCTAAGATGAATGAAGAACTGCTTTGAATGTCTAATTCTTTGTAGGTACTTCAGTAAAGAACTATGAGTTCTCTCTATCGTTTCTGTTTTCTTGGTTGATTTTTACATGGGCATGAGTATATTAATATGTAACTTTTGCTGTCCTGAAAATTGTTGCATTGACCGTGATGGCATCAAGCTCAAGGACATATACCTGCCTGTCCCTCTGGGATTAAAGACATTAGCAAAAACACCCAGGTTGTCCATCATTTATATACCTATAATTGTTCATACAATTTCTTTAATGTGTGCTCAGTGCTATTGGTCTGTTTCCCTCTCCATCTCCCTCTCAATTGGCATTTCTCTTGCAAAGCTATATCCTATTCAGTGGGTTCAGAAGCGACACATGCAATACTCATAACACAATTTCCTTTTAAAATGACATGGCGATTAGATTATAACTTCTGTGTCCAAGAAATAAATGATGGTAGCACCAGAAATGTATGATTATATTGTCTAGGAAGCATACCCTTATTTACAGTGATGTCAGTATCATGCTTTGTGTTGTACACATATTTTAGGATGCAATGAATTTTGATGATGTGCATATAAACTTCACTAAAGAAGAGTGGGATTTGCTGGATCCTTCCCAGAAGAATCTCTACAAAGATGTGATGCTGGAGACCTACTGGAACCTCACTGATATAGGTAAGACTGTGTATTTTCTTTTGTTTTTCAAAATAAGGGGACAAATATTTCTTGATTATTGATGACACTCTGTTATTTGAATTGGGAACATGGAAGATTAAGTAAAATAAATCAGAGTCAGTGCTGTGAAAAACCACAGTAAGTTGACTTTTGCCTAATTTCCAATACTATATCATTCCTTTTCTCATACTGTGTTTTAGGGTACAATTGGGAAGACCACCATATTGAAACAGAATTTCAAAATTCTAGAAGGTACAAAAGGTAATGTTAATGTGCAAACTGAATCATATATGCCTCTGAGGGAATTTTAATATGTCCTGGAAACTGTAAAGTAAAGGAAGTATGTAAAATA
This sequence comes from Grammomys surdaster, assembly GCF_004785775.1. Taxonomy (NCBI): domain Eukaryota; kingdom Metazoa; phylum Chordata; class Mammalia; order Rodentia; family Muridae; genus Grammomys; species Grammomys surdaster. Next base: position 7,797 of record NW_021617371.1, on the reverse strand, counting down.
TCAGTCCTTTAAGCTATGATATCAGTCCTTTAAGTCCTTTATAGCTATGATTAAAATATTCTTACAAAGCCATGGGCCTTAATGTCAGTTATCTGATTTGTGTTTGCAAGGCATTCCACTAAGGATGGAGACATAGAAACAATTCCTTAAGAGATGACTTTATTTGATTGGTAACTCCATTAGAGCTATGCTGTGGAACTACCAATCTGATCAGTCTCATAATATTTAGATGTTGCACATTGAATAGTGATAAACATATATCCAAAGCCATGCAATAAGTAAATAGTCTGTGGTAAATTCAGTGAAACTCATATTTTTGTAGTGACATTGTTAAGTTTAGTGAGAGGTCAGTTTATGAGAGTCAAGAATATTGCTGTGGAGAAACCTCAATCCACATAGAGTATGTCTAGAAGAAACAAAAACTCAAATGGTGTTGATTCAATTTGGAAAGCTTTCATTTCTTAATTTTATGCATATATCAAGTGTCCCAATTAAAAAAAAAAAAACTATGTGAGCAAAGGGATATTAAAAGGAGCAAAATCCCTATCTTTATTCTAGAACAGTGAGAAGATATGTAATATAATGCCTTTGATAGATTTTATGAATATGGTAGAAGTTTGCCATTTATTGGTTTTCTGACTTTACTGGGAACATCCCCAAAGTCACACTGCTGAATATCCCCATGGGTATTAGAAAAGTGTAAATTTTTCTTATTTTCCTGGTTCACAGTGCTAATGTGGGGTGATTCACACTACAGAAAATTTATGAATATAATCAGTGTTACAAAAGTCTCCTTTTTGCATTTTCCTTCAGACACATGAAATATATCATATAGAAATCTCATAGAGAAAAACAATGTTATACCTGTGAGACATGTATTTAATATTCTTATCATCACAGGTGATTTCAAAGAGGCATCAAGGGAGAGTTTTGGAGAACACTATGAATATATGAAGTGATAAAACCTTAAGATATGGTTCTTCTTTATTATTAAACCAAACTGTAAAATTAATTCATATTGATTAAATGATTGATCAGGATAATGAAAGTGGTAAAGCTTTCATTTGTGCCAATTATCATTGCAGACACGTAAGAAGTCACAGCAAGAAGAAACCATATGAATGTATTCAGTGTGGTAATGCCTTTGCAAGGACCAGTCATCTCCAATGTCATAAAAGAACACATACGGGAGAGAAGCCTTATGAATGTAATCATTGTGATAAAGCCTTTGCAATATCCAGTAATCTCAAATGTCATAAAAGACCACATACTGGAGAGAAACCTCATGAATGTAATCAATGTGGTAAAGCCTTTTCAAATCAGAGTATTCTCAAAAGACATAAAAGAACACATACTGGAGAGAAACCTTATGAATGTAATCAATGTGGTAAAGCATTTTCAGATCAAAGTATTCTCAAAACACATAAAAGAATACATACTGGAGAGAAACCTTATGAATGTAATCAATGTAGTAAAGGCTTTTCATGTCACAGTGATCTCCAACATCATAAAAGAACACATACTGGAGAGAAACCTTATGAATGTATTCAGTGTGGTAAAGCCGTTGCAAGGACCAGTCATCTCCAATATCAGAAAAGAACACATATGGGAGAGAAGTCTTATGAATGTAATCATTGTGATAAAGCCTTTGCAGCATCCAGTACTCTCAAATGTCATAAAAGAACACATACTGGAGAGAAACCTTATGAATGTAATCACTGTGGTAAAGCCTTTACAAGACCCACTAATCTCCAGTATCATAAAAGAACTCATATTGGAGAGAAACCTTTTGAATGTCATCATTGTGGTAAAGCGTTTGCAACATCCAGTACTCTCAAATGTCATAAAAGAACACATACTGGAGAGAAACCTTATGAATGTAATCAATGTGGTAAAGCCTTTTCACAATGGAATAATCTCCAATGTCATAAAAGAACACATACTGGAGAGAAACCTTATGAATGTAATCAATGTGGTAAAGTCTTTTCACATCAGAGTAATCTCCAACGTCATAAAAGAACACATACTGGAGAGAAACCTTATGAATGTAATCAATGTGGTACAGTCTTTTCACAACAGAGTTCGCTCCAATGTCATAAAAGAACACATACTGGAGAGAAACCTTATGAATGTAATCAATGTGGTAAAGCCTTTGCAAGATCCAGTAGTCTCAAATGTCATAAGAGAACACATACCTGAGAGAAACCTCATGCATGTACTCAATGTGGTAAAGCATTTTCACAACAGCGTTCTCTACAATGTCATAAAAGGAAACATAGTGCAAATAACCCTTAAGAATGTAATTAACGTGATAAAGCCTACTTACAAGGGAGATGTCTCCAAAACTGTAGAAGACCACATACTGGAGAGAAATCTTATTAATATAATCCATGTGACAAAAGGCTTTTTACAAAGTTATTTTCTGCAAAAGTATAAAAGAGCCCATGTTGGAGAAGAACTATGATTGTAATTGTACTGGCTGGTTTTGTGTGGAACTTGACACGGGCTGGAGTTATCACAGAGAAAGGAGCTCCATTTGAGGAAATGCCTCCATGAGATTCAGCTGTATGGCATTTTATGAATTAGTGATAATTTGAGAGGACCCACTGTGGGTCTCATCATTCTTGGGATGGTAGTCTTGGGTTCTATGGGACTTTGTTATTTTCCAAGAACTACAACTTCAGCATTCCAGGAAGTTACCTGTTCCCTGGGCAGGTGAGTCTTATAGGTTAATTTTGGGCATTATGCAACCTTGATCTGTTGACATTATAATCTCTTCGCCTATACACATTGTTCCTCTAATAAGTAGTGTGATGTCAAGCCAGGGGAAGCAAACCAGTAAATAACATCCTTCCATGGCCTCTGGGTCAGCTTCTGCTTTTTGACTTGCTTAGTTCCAGTCCTGACTTCCTTTGGTGAGGAACAGCAACTTGGAAGTGTAAGCTCAATGAACCCTTTCCTCCCCAACTTCCTAATAGTTCATGATATTTGTACAAGAATAGAAACCCTGACTAAGACAGTATTCAGTGTGTTAAAGACTTTGCACTTCCTGCTTCTTTCCCAAACTTAAAAGATCCATACTGGAAGGAAACCTCACAAATGCAATCAATGAGTTAAAGACTTTTCACAACCTTGTAGTCTCTATTATTATAAAACAGCACATAATAGAGAGAAATCTTATGAATGTAATCACTGTTCTAAAGCATTTGAAAGTCATGGTCCTCTGCAGTCTTATAAAAGATCCATACAATAGATAAATCACATGAATGCTATCGATGTCGTTCAGCCTTTGCATATCATTGTTCTTTACAGACACAAAAAAATCACTCTGGAGAGAACCCCTGTTAATGTAATCACTGTGGTAAAACCTTGTGAATTCACTGTCATCTGCAAACACAAAATAGAACACATTCAAGAGAGCAACCTTCTCAAAGTAATTAGTGTATTAAGCTCTTGGGAGTTACAGTTATCCCCCAATACATAAAACACCACATAACATAGAGAAACTGCATGAATGTCATGAATGAGGTAAAGCCTTTCCAGGACAGTCATCTCTGAATACACAAAAGAAAATGTGCAGGAGAGAAACCTCATGAATTTAGTCAATGTTAGAAAGCATTTGCATATCTCAGTTGTCTCCAAACACATGAAGGCGCACATGGTGGAGAGAGGCCCTATGAGTGTAATGCATGTGGTGTCACTATCTTCTCAAAATACTTCAAGGAATACACACTTTAGAGAAATCTTATGAATGAAATGAGCATGGAAAAGCCTGTTTATATCACTATAGTTTCCAAAGACATAAAAGAACACATATTGGAGAGAAACCTTGTGAATGTACTCAAGTTGGAAAATCCTTTACATGCCACAGTAGTCTCTGAATACAAAAATGAACACATACTAGAGAAAAACCTTCTGAAAATAATCAGAGTGTTAAAGCCTCTGCATGTCATAATCATATTTAAATGCATGAAGGAATTCATAGTAGAAATGAACTGCTGTGATTTTAATATGCTTGGACCAAAGAAGTGGGAATATTAAGATATTCAACATTGTTGGAATTGATAGTACTGTCTTGAAGGAAGTGAATTCCTGATGGTGGTCTTTGGAGATCTGACCAGGATAAAACAGACACTCCTACTGTTTGGCTGGAAGACAGTCTCTTCCTGGTTGCCTTCTCATGAAGATACAGAACTCTGACCTCCATCTCCAGTGTCATGGCTGCCTGCATGCTGCTAATCTTCCTGCTATGATGGTAACTGACTCAACATTTGAAACTGTAATCCAGGCCTAATGAAATACTTGCCTCTAAAACAGTTTCCTTGGTCATAGTGCCTCTTTTTAGCAATGGAAATTCTACCTAAGACAGAAGTTGGTACCCCAGACATAAGTATTGCTATGATAGGATGACTATGTTTTTGTTTGGAGCAATGTGGATTTTTAGACTTTGGATTGCTACATGTATTAAGTGGAACTTAATGGTCCATTCTAGTAGGAATATGGAACACACACATATGTACTAAGGGTGATTTGACTTTTGTATATAGTTTTAATGATTTTTGCTTAAGAATGTTGCTGTCTTTTTCCCGTGTCTGAAGAGTGTCCTTGAGGCTAAGGTAAGGAGGTTTATGTTGATTGCATTGATAAATAAAGTCTCAGGAAAGCCATGTATAGCCTTTGGCCTGTGTTTACTCTCATGATGATTGTGTTGATTATGCTTGGTAATCTTAGAAAGGAAAAATATAAAATGTTAGGTTCAAAGAGAAAAGGCTCACCAGGAAGTTGAATGAAGGTAAATCCTGTGATGAAAGATATCTGATGGTACTAAAGAAATGGTGATGTTATGGGAAGATTCCATCCACATAAACATATGGATGTGAAGTTGTATGAAGGAGAACTGTATCATGATAGGCACTATTATTACCTGGTTATTGTTTCCATGTGGGCATAAGGAGATACAAGTACCTGTCAAACTGACAAAGGATGGATAGTCATTACTTTTCTGTTTTCAATTTAAGATCTAAAAGGAAATATTTAGATTCAGGCATAGTGATACATGCCTTAAATCACAGGAGAAGAGAGTCAGCAGATTTCTGGTTCAAGTCATCCTGGTCCAGAACAAGATTTAGGTAAAGAAATCCTTAGACAAAGTGTCACACACAAACCTTTTATCCCATTCTTCAGGAGACAGAGCCATGCATACCTCTGAGTTCAACGTTAAACTACAGAGTAAGCTCCAGTAGCACCAAGCTTAGTCAGTGAAGTTGTTGAAAATTAAAGAGCTGGTGATAATGTAATAGAAGGGCCATGTTCCAGCCCCAGAAAGCAGCAGAACTCAGTAACTTTGTCCATGTGCCTCTGGCTTTAGAGGCAAGACTAGAAGGGACTACTGACACAGTTGATACTGGTTAGCTATAGTTAAAAAAATTAGCAATGTTGAAGAGGAAACCAGCATCAGTGTGGTGAAATTGTCTGGGAATTGTTTTCTGAGAGGACAATGAAGCTGTGTTCCAGAGACAGTCAAGGTTGTACCTTATGGTACAGATGGTTTTGGTCATGGTTAATATCACTAACATGCCACCATTTTTAAGGCATGGATGTGTTATGGAGGACAGCTAAGGCTTGGCCCCATGAAGGGAGTGTATGAGAGGAAAGCAGTGAAGTGTAGTTTCAGCAGGAGGACCCAACATATTGAAGATGTCAGTGCCATGGGATGAGTAGAAAGACCAGCAGCAGCAGCTGCAGCAGACTGGAATCAACCAGAACTAGAGTGCTTTAGAGGGAAGAGTTGTAGAAATGACCCACTATCTTTTATGATGCGCAGAAGATCATATGTGGATCCCAGATATGGGAACATGAGGCTGTAATACTGAAGTTACCTTGAGGACCCCAAGATTTTTAGGTGACAAAGCTGTGGGGCACCTGCTCAGTAAAACTGCTTTCAGGGAGTAAAACCAGCCAAAGAGAAAGAATTGTGCTGCAGTGAAGAAAGCACAAAGGGGTCATAGATCTAAAGAACTCTTTGACACCAGACATGGAGATGCAGATTTTGGAGATTACTCTGCTGGTTTTTGGTCTTCCTTTGGTTCAGTATTTCCTCACAAGGGCATTTAGGAATGATGAAGAATATTTCCTGTGATTTTGAACCTGTACGATGTGCTATTTGTTTTGATAATATAGGGGATTACAGTTACATGATTAGATGAATCTCTGAAGAGACTTTGAACTTTGGACTTTTAACATTTTTGGACTGCTATAGATGATGGAGACTTTTTCATTTGAACCTCATGTATTTTGCATTGTGCTATTTTAACATATGGTTCCCATACACAAAAGTGTTTGAACAAGCACATGGGGACCAGGAAGTGGAATGTGGTAGTTTAAATAAAGGAATGATATTTTACACTCCTGGTTTTCTATTTTTTAAATTTTTTTATTTGATAGTTTATTAAGATTTCAGATATAATCCCCTATCTCTATTCTCCCTCACCACGCAGGAACCCCCAATCACACCCCACTCCTCCTGCTTCTATTAGGATATGCCCCACACTGGGGCATCCAGCCTTCACTGGACCAAGGACTTCCTCACCCACCTATGACTGACAATGTCATCCTCCCCTACATATGCAGCTGTGGCCATGGGTCCCTCCCTATTTGCTCTCAGGATTGTGGTTTAAACCCTGGGAGATATGGTTGGTTGCTATTGTTGCTCTCCCCATGGAGCCATAAACCCTTTCAGCTTCTTTTCCTCCAATTGAGTTGCCCTGTCCAGAATCAGTATGAGGTCTATTGCCTTTTGTGTCTTTGGTCTTATTTGGCTGTCTCCTCTTGGAGGTATTTTCTTTTCTGAAGAGTAAATGGAGCAGGGAGAGTGGATCTGGTGAAAAGGGAAAGTAGGCTAGACTTATGAGGATTACCTGGAGCAAAAACAGTAGTCAGAATACATTGTGTGAGAGAAGAATTCAGTCCAATTTAAAAACATTAATTCAATTTTCCTAATTGTAAATGCAAAGGAGGGAAGCAATGATGTACACAGAGACACAAAATTGGGAAGCCCAGGGAGGAATGACTTTGACAGATCCAGTTCTCATTCTGTCTGTTTAGAAAGTGAGCATCACACAGGAGTTTATAGTAAGCTCATTCTTGGGCCCTGTTTACATCTGTTAAATCAAGTTTGCTCTCAGCAATGTGAAATCTGTATCATGCAGGAAACAATCCCAGGTTATTTTCTTGTATGAGTTCTCATGATTTTCTATTGTGGAATTACAGAGTTTCCTGCTCCTTTAATTCCAAAAGAATAGCTTTGCTTCTCTTTAAGGAAAACTAATGTTTAAAGAAGTATTAAAATAAATTAAATGACATATGTAGTATCATACAGTATGTCTACATTAATTTTATATTATGTTAAACATATACAAACTGATATATAAAAATGCTAAATGTTTAAACACATTCTTCAAAACAAGAATCAAAGTGTCACCATCTCGGTTTGGCTTTTGATGAAAAAAAAAAACAAACAAATCAACATAAAAAAGACCATAAATGACTATTACAAAGACTATTACATTTTGATTCAACTATAATTTATTATCATTCTTTAAATTCAAACAAAACGAGTCAGTCTGACTCTTAACGTCATTTTTCCCTTTTTCATGCAATATGTTTCATTGGCAGAAACCTCTCAGACCATCAAAATAAAGCAGGTCTGTGTTTTTAGTGTATCCTATTTATAAGAGCACATTTGCTTTTCATCTCTGAAACTATTCTTGCTACAAAAAAATCATAAATTAACTAAAA